>NC_067399.1:24530417-24777917 GCF_016432865.1 Antechinus flavipes
ATTTTAAAGGGAGAGGCAGAGTCTCGCTGGGGCCCTTTGCTTCCTCTCCCATCTCTGATGTCCCAAAGGAAAAGACTTTAGGGGACAAGATATTTCCTAGTCTGGAATATTCCCCCAAAGGAAGGCTGGACCAAGCAAGAGAAGGGGATTTTCTGGGCTGAGAGACTGGGGAAAAAACTTAAAAAGTAACAGGAAGAGGAGAGAAGAGGATTGAGCAGTATTTTTACAGCTGGGGAAACGGAGGTACAAGAGAAGGGGCTAAATGCCAGAGGTTGTAAGTCAGTCCCCCTCTGAATCGCAGCTCCCCCATCTTTCCCCACTCCATGCCATGTTCTGGGACTTTAGTGTGGGACTGAGAGGAGGAGAGGGACTTTCCCCTATGATGCTGCCCCCGGGGGGAGATCTGATGGCCATTGGCGTTCACCCGGACGGGCTCATTTGTTGTGAGATGAGAAAAGGTCTAGTCCCTCTGCCCGTTTCCTCGGCAGACCCATCCTGAGACCACCAGCAGTCTCCGTGGCAACCAAGACTCTGATGTGCCCACAGTTCCTCTCCCAAAATATACCTGCCAGCCATCTCTGACTCACTCCTTGAGAGAGCGGCTGCCCAGTGCTTGCCTGGGGACTTCCAAACCCACGCCCCGTCTGTGTGAAGCATGGGAGTTTTCCATGAAGAGGATTACTTTGGGCAGAAAAGTCAAGCTTTCCCAGGGGCTGCTGGGTGTTCTGCAGCAGCAGCGGCAGTTTTGCTCCCCCTGGAAGCTCGAACTATCATCCCAGCCCCCTAGCTCGTCCCTCTGCATCTGGTCTCCCCTCTTTGTAATTTATCCTCTGCTGACATTTGAGGCTGATGCTCCTAAGAAGTGGCTCTATCCCTAGCTCCCTCAAGAAGCCTCAGTGGCTCCCTATTGCCTTAGATAAAATGAAACTTTCTGTTTTGCATTTAAAGACCTCACACCTTGGCTTCTGTCCCCTTGCCAGGCTTACTTTTCTTGCTCACATACTTCTGCCAGACTAGCCCACTTGCTGTTCCCTGCACAGGATGAGTCATGCCCTGCCTTTGCGCAGATTGTCCCCCACACCTGGAATGCCCTCCCTGCTCCTTTGCACTGTGTGGAAACCCTCGTTCTCCTCAAAGCTCAGCTCAAATTCTCCGGATTTTCACTGACTTCGTGTTCTTGGCCGGCTTCTGCTAAGCTGCCTGAATTTACCTGAGTGGGCTCAGATGGAGGAACAAGACATCTTTGCTTTCCTGATAGGGGGAGTTTAGAATAGGGCAGCCTAGGGGCTACAGTGGACAGAACACTGGGCTGGAGTCAGAAGACCTGAGTTCAAAACCAGCCTCAGACACTTACTTAGCTGTGTGTCTTGGGCAAGTCACTTAACTATTTGCCTCAGTTTCTTCTTCTATAAAATGAGTGAGAGAAGCAAATGATAAATCACTTTAGCATCTTTGCCAGGAAAGCCTCAAATGGGGTTCTGAATTTATGATCCTACCCAGTTTTAGCCAACTTTAGTTCTGGGTTCCCATAGGAAAAACATCAACATTTCTTTCACTTCTATTCTGTGATCCCCGCCATGGAAAAGGATTTTCTTTTTCTTTGTTTTAGAAACAATTTTTTAAATTGATGTTTTTTAAATTGATCCCCCCCATTTTTCTCTCCCTCATCCCAGAGAACTTTCATATCACAAAGGATTCTTTTCTCCAATTTTTAAACATTTTTGTTGAAAGTTTTGAGTTCCAAATTCTATATCTCCTTCCCTGAGACAGTCATCAGATGTGCAATTACATAAAACATTTCCATATTAGTCATTTTGTACAAGAAGAGTCAAATAAAAGAAAAAAAGAAGGAAAGAAAGTGAAAAATAGCATACTTCCATCTGTATTCAATCAATATCAGTTCTTTGGAGACAGATAGTGTGCTTCATCCTTGAGCCTTTAGGATTGTCTCGGATCATTGTATTGCCGGGGTTAGCTAAGCCATTCACAGCTCTTTACTGGACAATATTGTGATTATTGTGTACATTGCTCCCTGGTTCTGTTTGTTTCATTTGGCACCAGTTCATGTCAGTCTTCCCGGTATTTCTGAAATCATCCTGCCTATCATTTCTTATAGACCAATGCTATTCCATTACAATCCTATACAACAACTTGCTTAGCCATTCCGTAATTAAGGGGTATCCTTTTGATTTCCAATTCATAGCCACCACAAAAAGAGCTGCTATAGATATTTTATTTTATTTTATTTTTTATTATGTCTTTTTATTTACAAGATATATGCATGGGTAATTTTTCAGCATTGACCCTTGCAAAACCTTCTGTTCCAACTTTTCCCTTCCTTCCCCCCCCAACCCCTCCCCTAGATGTTAGGTAGATCCATACATGTTAGATATATATTTAAAAAAAAACGATAGAACAAAGGATTTTTTTAAGATTAAAAAGGGAAAAAAGTCAGCAAGATCAGTTAATACAACAAAACTCTGAAAATACATATATCATTCCACCCTGGAGGGGAGGAGGAACAGTTGAAACTACAACTTGCTTAGCCATTCTGCAATTAAATGGCATCCCTTTGATTTCCAATTTTTAGCCGCCACAAAAAGAGCTGCTACAGATATTTTTAGATAAAAAAGATCCAACAAAGGATTATTTTTAAGATAAAAAAGTGAAAAAAAATCAGCAAGATCAGTCAATACAACGTAACTTTGAAAATATATACACTGGTCCTTCCTGGAGGGGAGGCAGGACAGCTGGATTCTCCCATCTCTTTGGGGCCAAGTACATTCTTTGTAATTTTGCCATATTCATTTTTGATTGTTTTGGGATTGTTCTGTCCATTTATGTTGTTGAAATCTTGGCTCCGATGACTTCCTATTGTATCTGTTCACATTTTTTTCCATGCTTTTCTCATTTTATCATATTTGTTATTTTTTTAAAGCATAATAATGTTGTTTACCATTTGTTTAGCCATTTCCCAATCCCTAAATATCTAGTTTGAATCCAGTTCCTTACTATCACAAAAATAGCTTTGTTATAAATATATATATATATATATTTATATATATATATAGTTTTATATGGGGATTTTCTTCTCATCAATGACAATTTATGGAATATTTGCTTTCTACCCAAATCCCTGGATCAGAAGGGTTGGATACTTTTATTTGCTCATTTTAGAATTTATTTGCTTATTTTATTTGCTTCATTCTCATTTGTTTCCCAAAATGGTTATACTAATCTGCAACTTTATCAATAATGCATCAGTGGATTTTTGAAATCCTGTTCTAGGATTTGGGGCGGGAGAAATGCTGACAATGAACTGAGGAGGGTTGGGATAGAGAGAGACATTCAGGGTGAGTTAGGAGAAAAAGAACCAAGAATCGGGCTGTGCAAACAGAGAAAAGGAATATAATAGACTGAATTGTAAGCAGCAATTATTGCAGGAGAGCCAAGTGGCAGGTAATGCATCCTCAGTCTGGCTGAGAGAGGATGTGGTCATGGAGACCTTGGAATGATCTTCGGATGCTGCTCCTGGGGAAGCTGGGTAGGATTCACAGGGTGGCAGAAACCTTGGTCAGGCTGGAAGAGACTTCTGAGATTATTTTGTCTCTGTATCTTGTTTATGTCTCTGTCTGTTGGGTTTAAGAAGGAAGACCCAGGAAGTATGGATGGAAGTCACAAAGGGACTGATTTAGGTTTGACATTGGGGAAAGACTGTCCTCCGGATTAAAGCTGTCTAAAAGTGAAATGGGATTCCTGGGGAGGAGACAGCGGGCTCCCCCTCCTTGGAAGTAAGGAAAAAGAGACTGGACAAGTAGCCAGCTGGTAGATATGGTGGCGATTCCTCTGTGTGGATTGGATTGGGGAGCTACTGTGGCTCCTTCCAACTCACAAAGGCTGGGATTCTAGGAATTACCGGGAGATGGATGGATCCCTTTCCACCAGAGCAGGAGAACAGGTCTGACCACATGATAAACACAGCCATCATTCCTGGACAAATAGTTTGGGATAATCTTTCCTTCCAGAAACACTCAGCTTCTTCTAGGAGAGCTCTGATCCTCAGCTCTTCAGGCTGAGCATTAATCCCAATTCCGCCATTTCCTCCTCTCATTCTTTTGTGAGTGGTGCAGTGGGTAGGGAACTGGGCTCAGAGTCAGAAGGACTCATCTTCCTGAGCTCAGATCCAGTCTCAGACACTTACTCAGATCCTGGGCAAGCCAGGATCCTTTTTGCCTCAGTTTCCTCATCTGTTAAATGAGCTGGAGAAAAAAAGTAAAAACTACTCCAGTAACTTTACCCAGAAAACTCCAAATAGGATCATGAAGAATTGAACGCAACTGAAAAATGACTGAACAGCAATACAAATCTATCTCCTCTGTGCCATATAACTCCTATTCTTTGGCCAGAAAAGAAGGAAGGAAGAAAAAAAAGAAGGAAACATTTATTAAATGTTTATTACGTATCACACTTACTATTAAGTAATGGGTATATAAGTACGAACAAAAAGACAGTCTCTTGCCTTCGAGGAGTTTCCATTCTACTGGGAGATGGGAAATGAAAAGGATGGGGGAGCAAATGCAGGAACCCAAACAGGGGCATGATTTTGAAGCCAGAGATAGAGTCAGAAGGGACAGGAAGTCCAATCTAGACTATCCCACAAAATAGAGGTTACAGGAGGAATTCACCATTGGGAGCAGGGGCCAGGTCTTACAGAGGGATACTGCAGCTTGAGAACTCCATGGGGTTGCTGGATAATTCAGAGTGGAGGAGGAGGGAAGTTCCAGGATAACACAGTGGCAGAGGTCTGTTTCTGAAGTCCAGAAGCCAAGAACAGGAAGAGGGGGGGGGGTCCCCAGGGACTTATAGATATATATCACAAAATTTCAGGGTTTTTTTTCTATTAACTTTGGACTTATGTATTAGAAAGCAACTGTAAACTCTGAAAAAAAGGCTGATACTTCTGGCATAAATCTACAGCAAAGTACCAAAGCTGGGAGAGACCCAAGAGTGACTCTAGTCCAACCCTCTACAGAGGGAGAAACTGAGTCTAACGGAGCAGAGGGACTCACTGCCAGTGACACAGTGAGCTCACCCCTATCAACAACAACAATGATCATCCTTACTAACATTTATACAAGGACTTAAAGTTTGCCAAGTTCTGGAAATGTGTTACCAGAGCCCAGGATTCCTCGCTTCCAATCCATTGTCCATATTATTCTGTTTGGGTACATAGGAGCTGAAAAGATGAGAATTAGCTCCCAGGAGAATTGGGAACTTAATTGGTTTTCCTCTTTGGCTGGTATCCAGAGTCTATCTTAGAGCCTGGGAAGAGAAGGGCCAAATAAGTTTTTCTGTGGTAACTACCATTCAATGTAATCCCAGCATCTCAGGAGGTATGATTGTGAAAATGGTCTTGATATGGTGGAAAGAGTGCTGCCATTGGAGGCAGGAGAGTTTTGAGTTCAAATCTTGCCTCTGACACTCATTGGACTCCATGTTGGGACAAATGGGGACCAAGAACCTTGCTTTTCAGGGTTCTTAAATTTAGGGCTAGGAAGGACTTTCGATACTGCATTTTGCATATGAGAAAACTGAGGCAAAGGCTAAGAGTATTCACCAAAGGCCATGTGCATGACCTGGAGCAGAGTCAGGATCTGAACCCAGTCCCCTAATTTTAAAGTGAATACTCATTTTACTCCAATGTGCCACGTCCCTGAAAGTTCTGTGAAGATCAAATGAAATGATGTGTGTGAATTGCTTTGTATCTCTATAAATAAACCATTAGGCTCTTCTGCCCTAACACCCCCATTCCCCCTCTGGTTCACCCTCCACTGGGGATCTCCTGAGATCGCTGTGTTCCCCATTCTGCACCAAAGAACATCCCTCAGTCAAAATCAGTGTGAAAAAAGCCGCAGCTCCAAACAGCTTGGAATCATTAAAACCTTGTACCGTTTCCCAAATGCAAAGCAGTCCAATGTGCTCCTCGATTCGGGGCCAGCTCCTTTTCCATCTGCTGGGCCAATCGAAGGTATAAATCTTGAGATACTGAATGGAAAGTTTGAAAATGCTTCAATGGAACATTCTACTTGTGCTAAGTGAGTATGGAGAGAAATGTTGATCATCGCAACCACTTCCCCGCGCCATTATCCATCCCTATGGCAGAATCTGGGCCATATGCATTTTTCATTCATCTTGTCCTCCCATGTGCTTAGGTTGGCCAGTCTCTTAACTGATCATAGATGTCCTGAGGGAGATGGCAGTATACTGCAATGATATTTTTTGTCTCCTAAAAAGTTATCTTCTATCTATTCTGTGTGTATGTTCTGACATATACATTATTTTTTTCATTAGAGCACAAGCTCCTTGGGATCAAAATTTTTGTTTTCTTACTTTTTTAAATCTCCAACTCTCAATCAATCAATAAATATCTATTAAGCCTATGTTATGTGTCAGGTATTATGTAAATTCTGGGTGTACAAAGGCAGAAGACAGTTCCTGCCCTCAAGAAGCTCACAATCTTTTTAAGAAGGTGAAATTTGAGTGGAGGGGTGGAGTGGGAGGGAGGGTCCTAGCTCAGGGCCATGATGAAGTCCATGATGTCTGGGAAAAGATGGAGATGGCTGTCTCAGGTGCCTGCTTAAATGGAGGAATTAGAAAGCACTCCACTGTCCACCTTCCACCTTCTCCAATCAGAAGGAGGGAGGAAGCCCAGATACTGAGGAGGTATGAATCTCAGAGCCAATGTGATACTTCAGAGTGGTGAGATTCTGGGCCCGGGAGTGCAGTCTGATGGGAAATGAGCATGATAATTAGCACACAGTAAGTGCTTAATAAATGCTTGTTGATTGACTGTTTGACTCATGCAGGAGAAGTAGCACAAATGGCTTCATGAGGAACATGTATATTCAGAAAAGGAGACGGACCAGGAATACAGTGAAGACTAGGGGTGGCAGACAGCTCCAGATGTGCATTGGTATACACAAAATATTAAAAATTCAGAGGAAAACATTGGACAGATTTCTTCTGGGGGATTTATGAAAGGACATGGACAGGAAGAGCCAACCTCAGTGTTCTTCTGTTGATGTTGTATGGTCACTGGTTATGCCTTACTCTGGTCTCCAAGACTTGATTGAGGATCATCCAAAGGGCAATGGAGAGGTAAAATATGGGCACGAGGAGGAACATATCATGGATAAAAAATTATATAGAAGTAAAATTGGAGGCAAATCAAGGCTTCATAACAGGAAAAACTTTAACTAAAATGAGAATCGTCCAATAGTGGAATGAGCTGCCTGGAGACGTAATGGGTTCTCCCTTATTGGCAGTCTAAGCAGAGATTAAACTTGCCCTTGTTGGGTTCTTATAAGTTTTTTTTTTAAATTAAATTTTTGGTTACACATTAGGTTTTGAACTTTTACTCTCCCTCCCTCCCTTCTGACCCTGCACTAAAGAAGACCACCATTTGACACAGATTTATAAATAGAGGAAAAACCATATTCTATGGACTTCTGTGTATCAATTCTTTCTCTAGAGGTAGATGGTGTCTTCCTTCACAGGTCCTTTAAAGTTGCAAATGACTTGACTTATGATGGGGAATGTTGTTTGACTTTCTATGACACAATTAAATTGGTTCTAGTGGGGATGGTGATGATGATAGAAGTGAGATGTGTGTGTATATGTGTGTGTGTGTGTGTGTGTGTGTGTGTGAGAGAGAGAGAGAGAGAGAAGAGAGAGAGAGAGAGAAACAGAGACAGAGAGACAGAAACAGAGACAGAGACAGACAGACACACACAGACACAGAGAAAGAAAATTTTTCTTGACTATTTTTGGACCTAGTAATGGGTCTTTACAGTATTTTTTGTGTGTTATAAATAAAACCCCTTTAATGTAATTGTCTTATTAGCATGAACGCTTGTAGAGGAGCCCAGGGCACTTTTGAGAAGCAAAATGAGCTGTAGAATGAGGTTCCCAGGGTTTCCCTAGGTGGGGGAATACACCAGAGAGATTTTCAGAATGAGCCGGATGCTGAGATCCAGAGTTTCCCAAGAGGGAAGCAGGAGCCAGGGATATTTGGGGAGAGTGACTTCCCAAATCTTTGAAAAGAAGCTCTGAGCTTCCTGGAGTCATAGAAGGTTAGAGGGAAAGACTTGAGTGTCTTGGAGGGCTCACCCGATCCACACCCCTCACTTTTTGGTGAGGGCAATGGACCCCAGAGATGTTGTGGTGGCTTCTTCCAGGTCTGAGAGCTGGCTAATTTCTGAGTGGGCCCTTTCTGGACGTGGGGTCTCTTGAGTCTTTTCCCAGGGCCCTTCCCACTCCAGCAGAGCCGCCTCCCCCACCTTCTGAAGGATCCCCTGAAGCCGGCTGCCCTTCTCCTACCTTCTCAGCCTCATTATCGTGGGCCGCAATCCAATTCCATCTGATATATGGTGCGCTCAGGTGGCTCTGTTCGGAAAGCGTACATTAATGGGACCGCCTCCGTTCCTGTGGAATACTTAATTCTGTCTGAATCACCCCTTCTTAACGTTCACTGATCTCTCTTGGCAAAGCATTAGAAGTGTAAAATCATAAAACTTTGTCAAGCTGTATTTTCATGCTTGACTAAGCAAAGTCAAAATGAGCAGATCTCAAAATCATCCCAGAATCTTTGAATTTAGGACTGGAAGCTGACATACATTATGGACAAATTCAATCTGATGCAGCAGATATCTGTGAGACGCCCACCGTAGCTCAAATTCAATAAACGATGATTAAGTATCTACAATATAAGGGACTGTTTGAGTGTGCAGGACACTGTGCTGGGCACTGGGGGAAAATAAATATTAAAAATGACGCCGACTGCTCTCATCGATCTCAATTTAGCGAGGGAGGAAGAAAAGACTTCAGGGATGTCGTTAAATCTGTCTTCAAAGATCTGAAGGGCGGCCTCCCTAGAGAGGCATTAAACTGGGGCTGTTTGGCCCCGTGGGGGAAAACCAGGAGTGAAGCATCGGAGGTGGGTGAAAATATGAATTCAAACGGAAGATCGAATATGTGGAAAATCGTTTGTTTGGTGCTTTCCGTGGGCCGAGCACCGTGGCGAGCTGACCGGAAAATTCAGTCAGGCCTTAAAAGGAGTTCTAATCTAATTTGGGGAAACAAGACAGAAAAGAAAATTCAGCTCGACAGTGAGTTAAAAGGTCAAGCATCCTAAGGGTCAGTGGCAGGGCAGGTGGCAGGGCCATTGTCAAGTCAGAAGATAGAGCCCTGGAAGTCAAAGGAAGGAGGGAGGAAGTCCAACTCAAGCCCAGAAGCACTGATTAAGCTCTCACTGTGTTTCCGTACCAAGTGCTGGACATGAGAAGGTTATTAAAAAAAATAAACCTAAAACCAAAGAATTCCTGACCTCAAGGAGTTCACAGTCTAATGAGGGAGAAAAAAGATGTAGGAAGGACAGGTGGAAATGCAAATTACTAAGCACCTGGTCTTTGATCTGCGCTTGTTTCCCTGACTCTAGGCTGGGTTCCCTATTTACTGTACCACCAGCTGCCTCCAAGATTGGATAAATTGAGAATAATCATCAGAGGAAAGATAGTCGGGTGGAGGAAGCTTTCGTGTACAAGGTGGAATTTTAAGGGAGACTTGAAAAGGAGCCAGGGAAGACAGGAGGTGGGCAAGCATTCCAGGCATGTGGGGCGGCCAGTAAAAATGCCAGGAGCTAAGAAATGGAGATTCTCTCTTCAGAGAGAGAGAGAGAGAAAGAGAGAGAGAGAGAAGAGAGAGAGAGAGAGAGAGAGAGAAGAGAGAGAGAGAGAGAATCTGGAAAAGGGCAGATGGAGAGGCCGGTGGTACGCTAGCTAAGCAGAGGAATAGAGCTGTTGGCTTAGAGCTTGTCCAAGCAGAGGGAACAGACTGTCGCTCTCCACCCTATTGTTGTTACTGACTCATTTCAGTTGTATGCTCCTTGTGGGTTGGAGTTTTCCTGGAAGAGATCTTGTAGTGGTTGGCCATTTCCTTCTCCAGCTCATTTTACAGAGGAGGAAACTGAGGCACACTGGGTTAAGTGGCTTACCCAGGGTCAGACAACTAGTTAAGTGTCAATTATCTGAGACCAGATTTGAACTTAGCTCCTCCAGGGCCGGTCTGTAGCCCCCAACTAGAGTTTTCAAGCAAAGGATGGACGCCCTGTATGGAGAGACTTGTTGGTCTTGGCTGGCCTCTGTGAACTGTGAAAGGGATGCTCCAGTGAATCACACCTGGCTGGGAAACGTGGGCACTCAGGACTGTGGGGAGCTGCCGCTTCTCGGTGGCTGGTCCCCAGATGTTCACCTCCAGCCCAGACCCTTTCCCGAGGGCCAGACTGCCACTTTCCACTTATCCCCTGAATAATCCCACTTGGATGTGTTAGTAATACCGCAAAACCTGCACTCACCAACATGGCGTCTTCTGTTCTCCGGCCCGTAGATTGGGAAGGACATTGATGAGCCTGATCATGTAGTAAGTAGCTTTTAATAAGTGTTTATTGGATTGAATCGAATATACGAGAGTCAGTTCTCAGAGGCTTTCGGAAGTAGATGGTTAAATTTTCAGTGTGAATATTTACATCTTAAGACTTGGCAAAATGTAGCAAATCAGCATTTGATTTATTTGATGGGTCGATTGATTTATATTTGTATAAACCAGCAAATTGATTTATTATTTCGTTGATTGCCTGAACTTATTAAGAAAGTGATGGACTGGTAGAGTCAAGATAATGAAGAAAAGGCAGGGAAAGGGAGAATCTAGTAAATCATCTCACATGAAAGAGACGCAAAAGAGCTTTTAGAGTGGAGGGCAAGATGGAGGATTTGTGAGAGAGTGCTTGAACCTTACTCTCATCAGAATTGGCTCAAAGAAGGAATAACACACACACTGAGTTAAGTACACTACAGGGAAGTAGGAGAGGATGGGGACAGAAAGGGAGGAGTGACAAAAGAGAGGGCAGATGGAGGGAGGGAGTAGTCGGAAGTAAGATCTTTTTTGAGAATGGACAGGGTGAAAGGAAAGAGACAGTAGAAAAAACAGGGGGAAAATTGGATGGAAGGAAATGCATAGTAATCATAACTTTAAGAATATGTATACAACAAATATTTCTGAATAAGGCTTCATTTCTCAAATATATATAGAGAACTGAGTCAAGTTGATAAAAATATAAGCCATTCCCCAAATGATAACATGGTCAAAGGAAGTTTTCAGACAAAGTAATCAAAGCTCTCTATAGTCATATAAAAATGAGCTAAATCACTATTGATTAGAGAAATGCAAATGAAAACAACTCAGGTACCATGTCATACCTCTCAGATTGGCTGTTGTGACAGAAAAGGAAAATGATAAATGTTGGAGGGGATGTGGGAAAATTGAGACACTGATGCATTGTTGGTGGAATTGTGAATTGACACAACCATTGTGGAGAGCAATTTGGAACTATGTCCAAAATGCAATAAAATTGTTATTATCTTTTGACCCAGCAGTACCTCTACTAGTCTGTATCCTAAAGAGATAAAAAGGAAAAGCAGCTATATGTATGCAAATATTTATAGCAGGTCTTTTTGTCTTGGCAAAAAATTAGAAATCGAGAGCATTCCAATTGAGGAATGGCTAACCAATGAGATGGGATGCTATTGTGCTAGAAGAAATAATGAGATATCTGATCTCAGAAAAACCTGGGAAGTCTTACTCAAACATCATGGGCAAAGTGAAATGAGCAGAATCAGAGCACCATACACAGTCATAGCTAAATTGTTCACAATTAATCATCTTATCACATGATCAACTGTGAGTGATTAAGCTATCAGCAATACAGTGATCCATGACAATTCCAAAGGATTTGTGATGAAAAATACTATCCCACCTTTAGAGAAAAAGTTGACGGCATCTGAAAGCAGATTGAAGTATTCTTTTTGGAATTCTCCTTATTTCCTCCTCGTCCTCCTTTTTTTCTGTTTGTATTTACTTTTACACCATGACTAATATGAAAATATTGTACATTATTGTGTGTGTGTGTAACATACAACAAAGTACTTGCCTTCTCAGTGAGGAGTGAGAGAGAGAAAGAGAATTGAAACTAAAATAAAAAAAATTAAAATTAAAAATTTTTTACATAAATTTTGGGGAAAATGGAATATTAATTTTTAAAAGGGAAAAAAGAAACAAGAAGATAATAATGCTAATAATGCAGATTAAACCTAACAGTTTGTCATGTGTACATTTTTTCCCTTTGGAGAGTCGGTCGTTAAACATTCACCAGCACTCCTCTGGTTATTTCCCATCAGCAAAATATTAGCTTCTTGAGTACAAGGATAACCTCGGTTCTGTCTTTGTTAACCCAGAGGCTTAGTACCTAGTTCATAGAAGACACTTAATATATATTTATGATGGAATACTTACTGAACAGGAATAATGGGTAGAAATTACAAATTGACAAATTTCAATTAATGGTAAAAGAAAGATTTTTAATAGTGAAAACTCTGTAGAAGTGGGGTGGTCAAGCTTCTTTACCTTTGAATTGAGGTTGGGGACCTCTTGTTCAGTGGGTTATAGATGATGGATAGTTTAGGGATGATATCACTTCCAAAGGCTCTTCCAAACCTGCAATTCTGGGAATGTGCAGAGGGAATCAAACTTTGGATTTATTAAATAAGGATCTCCCAGGGGAACAAATGCCCTCTCCAAATTCAGGCCGACACCTGCTCAGAGAGCTGCCTGGAGTATTGTGACCTATCCAGAGTCATAGTCATGGGACTTAAACCCGAGTCTTTCTGGCTTTCAAATCCAGCTCTCTTCCCACCATACCATGTTGTATCTTGATTCTATCAAGAGAGGACAACAACAAATCAATCTATTGCCTCTTATCTTCCTGAGAGAGGAACCTGAGGCAGCAGGAAGACTCTGAGAGCTTTGGCTATTGGGATAGGAGAAGCAACCATAAAAGGGAGGGCTGAAGAGACCCAACTTATGCTCTGCATTGAGTTAGGAGGGGCATCTGTCTAGAGACTCTCTAAGGACCAATTTAATTGATCTCACAGTGGCCGTGTCTGTGTACACAAGTAGCTCATTAATTCTGGGGAAAAATTACTTCAGTAAAATTCCATCTCAAAGGCTTGCATTGTCCCAAATATGCCCCCAATATACTTATTCTCCAAGTTTTTCTCTCTGGGATCAGTTTTGTTGATGTTCCTAGGACACTCACTCCTTGAGAAGGGAAATACTATAATACTGTGAGAGAGATTGCTGAATGTAGTTGGAGGAGCTGAGTTCAAGTCTCATTTCTGATGTGTGATCTTGGGCCAATGACTTCCCTTTCTTCCCTCAGTTTCCCCCTCTGTAAAATGGAGATGTTGGATCAGATCTGTTTCAGAGACTTCTTCCATTATACATTTATGATCTTAGGTCCTCTCTCCCAGCTGAGATTCAGGTAAAGATGGGCTATGTTGCAGAGGGAAGTCTCCTTCCCTTAGGGGGCTGCAGTAGATTGGCCCTGAGCACCTGCAAACTCTGAGATTCTAGGACTTCACTATTGCTTTATTATTTCAAGGATCTGCAGTTTCACCCATGAGTGTATTCATCACCTCCACCCAGAATGCAATTCTTCTGTCCCTTTTAGATAGTTCTCAGAATTAAATGTGACTGGAGCAGCGGCAGCTTTCACGACTTACCCAGAGTCACCTAGGGACTAAGTGGCCAAGCTGGAATGCAAATTTGGGTTACGTGACTCCAAGTTCATTGCCCTTGGATTCAGTTTCTCTTCCATTAAAAGGAGGGGCTCAGTCTCTGTGATTTCTGTGGCTATTCAATAATCATTTACAAGAACCTACTATGTGATGGGAATGCTAAGACAGGCGAAAGACAGTTTCTGCCCCCAAGGAAGCCACGTTTTAGTGGGGAGATGTAGAAGCAAGATCTAACAGGATTCATTGGAGGGGCCCTAGCATTAAGGGGTATCTGGAAAGGTGTCTTCTCATAGAAGATGGGTTTTAGCAGGGGCTTAAAATAAGTCGGGGAAGCCAAGAGGCAGAGAAGAAGTGGGGGTGAAACGGAGGGGGGCAGCCCAGGGATGGGGGATGGCCAGAGAAAATGCCTGGAGAGGAGAAATGGAGTGTATTGTGAGCAAAATAATAAGGAGCCTGGTTTTCCTGGATCACAGAGTACCGTTTCTTACCAATTTGGAACCCTCTGAACAAAAACTCTTACGAGCATCCCTGCAGAGCGGCCCCTTGGAAAGGATGGGGAGCAAAGGTGAGGAGACTTGACAAAGCATCGCTCATCCGCGGGCGATTCTTTCCCATGTTCCCATTTCTTTCCAGAAATTCCATTTCAGCAGCAGTAGGCTCATGATTATTAATGGTAATTGCGGGCAGGGGGAGCCTGCATAAATGAAATGCATGGATAATTTCCAAGGCTCATTTAAAAAACAAATACATCGCCTTCTTCCCCTGCAAAGCGTTTGCTGAATGGTTGCCAAGGATAAGAACTGACTGCTTTGGGATGGGCCTCGGTGGACTTGGGCTCTGAAGCTGCGGATCAGGTCTGCACAGTGAGCCGGAGGTTGAGGGGGGTGAATCTCAGATCAATGATGAGTGTGCATTGCGTCCCCCATTAGAACAGGGGTTCATTGAGTGCAGGGGCTAGTTTTCCCCGGCCAAGGTCAGAAGCTCTTTGGAAATTGGATTGTTTCTCCTCTAAGAAAAAGGATTTCTAAGAGTGTCAGAGGGATATTTTTCCTCTGTTCTTCTTATTCTACCCCTTAATCCAGAAGGTTCTGTATATGGGAACTAACCAAAAAAAAATCCTAATTGATGCTTAAGCATTCCTGCCTTGGTGCCTTCCCAGAGGAGCATTATGGGCTTTGGAGATCATTGTTAGACTTTTTAATTCATGCCAAGGGTATTTAGTTGGGTACAACCAGCAGAGACAGAAAATCAAATATATCGCATGGAAAGTTCTCCTAAGTTGGCTCTGCAGGACTGAAAGGTTTATTTGCCCAATGCTCCGTGTGCCCTTTCCCGACTCAGATGATTGACTTTTTGATGGACCGGGGTGGTTGTTTTGGCCCTGAAGTCAAGGACGCTGGCTGCAACTCTGTGAGAGAGGCAGAGTCAGATAGAAGTAACCATCCATCTTTGCATCTGGAGGAACTATCCATCCCATGTCAGAACCCCGGTCCTCCCCCTTCTTCCTACTTGGAGGTGGATTGCTTTGGATCTCATGAGTTCTCAGTAATAACTCACCTCTTACACTTGCAAAATCTGAGGCTGTAAGAACTTAGCTTCCTTCTCATGGGGTCTGCTCTATAACGTGAAATATATTTGTTCCTGGCGCTGAGGGAGTCTGAATTCACCATTATCATCAGAGAAAATCCCAGGGATTTTCCAGGGGTCCCTTTCCTTGTCCCTTCTGAGGCCTGCTCCTTCCCATTTCTCCTGGTTTCCTGCAGTCCTATGCTCTGCTTGCCTTCGTTTTTCTTCAGTTCAGAGTTAGTGAACCCCATGGAGGATGCTGGACCCAGCTCCTGGAGCTTCTGTAGAGCAATTGTCCAATCTGCAGTGAGAGCATTTACACGTTGGAAACTGGCAAATGCTTCGTCAGGCTTGATTGATTATTTTGCTTTATGTCCAGATAAAGAGATGGAGAGAATCGCAATACAGATCACTTTTAAAGTATGTCCCGTATATGTCCCTTTGTTTGTTTTCTGAGGGCCAGTTGTTAAACATTTAGCAGCACACCCCCGGTGTCTTGACGCCTTTATTCCCTTGCTAGATCCTCCTGTTTATGATGATGATGATTATTCCTTGCACTCTCCATTCTCTTTTAATCAGTAAGTGTTCCTAGTCCCTGGAGCACCCTAAGAAATAAAGACCCTGTTGTCCTCCAGTTAATGCACTCAGAGTGATGAGGGACTTCTCTGGGGGGGGGGTTATTTATCATCTTTTTGGACTGGATCTGGTCTGCAGTTTAAGGTTCTGGAAAGTGGCCTGCAGGCACCCAGCGGTCAGGGGATCGCTCACGACCCCTCAGTCATGTTGTCTAAGCTTTCTCACTGGCTTAATATTGGGTGAGATTCAAATAATGAAGGAGAGATTCCTTGGCCAGAGACTTTGGAGTCCGAGGAACAAGCACCTGTCCCAGCTCCCTTCTGTCACTTCCTACCTGCGTGATCACAAGTCACTTCCTGGGCATCTGTAAAATCCAAGGGTTGAAGTAGATGAGCACTAAGGACTGACCATGAGCTCCAAGGACTGACCAAGAGCTCTAAGGACTGACCATGAGCTCCAAGGACTGACCAAGAGCTCTAAGGACTGACCATGAGTTTTAAGGACTGATCATGAGCTCTAAGGACTGACCATGAGCTCTAACCATGAGTTTTAAGGACTGGCCATGAGCACTAAGGTTTGACTATGAGCTCCAAAGACTGACCAAGAGCTCTAAGAACTGACCATGAGTTCTAAGGACTGACTATGAGCTTAAGGACTGACCATGTGCACTAAGGACTGACCATCAGCTCTAAGGACTGATCACGAGCACTAAGGACTGACCTTGAGCGCTAAGGACTGACCATGAGCTCTAACCATGAGTTTTAAGGACTGACTATGAGCACTAAGGTTTGACTATGAGCTCCAAAGACTGACCAAGAGCTCTAAGGCCTGACCATCCCAGCTGCGCCCATTTTATCCAGGACCATCTCTGGTTGTTCTGATCTGCATCTGGCCACCAGACCCAGAGGCTCTGGAAGGGGACAGTGAGGCAGGTGACCTGTCCCTCCCTCACTTCCATCCGATCCACTTCCATATTCTGGCAGCATCTTCCCAATGCCATGGTTCTCTTGGAGCCTGAAGCACCAAGAGCAACCACCCCAGCTGTCGATCTGCTAGCCAATTCTGGGGAACGGAGAAAGGAGGGATGGAGAGTGCTCTGAGGGAGGGGGCTCCCAGGAGAGGGCAGCCAGGCTTTGGCCTGACAGCCCCATGGCTTCCCAAACACGGGGAGGAGGGGTCGCCTGCTCCATGTTCTGGCCCAGCCCAGGAGATAACAGCGTGTTCCTTCACACGGCTTCCCGAAGGGTGTCCTGAGACTGACGGGCGGCTCCCGGTGCCAAAAATCATTCATACTCTGCTTTATGCATTTTCTGCCCTCGTGGTGAAAAACACATAGTTTGACCAATTAAAGTCATCTCTGGAAAAAGCCCCTGACAAGAGGCAGCTGCAAAGGCCTCCCTGTCCCGTTTCCTTCTCTTTTATAATTCAGTCATGGTTGAGATTTAATACGAAGCAGCCACAGGCTTTAACTCTGTCCCTGCTGCAGTGTTCCTAGCTGGGATTTCATCCATAATTACAGCATTCTCTGCAGGGATCTTGAATATTTTTTTGGGGTCTCTCTTCTGAGAAAAATCATCTGGATTTCAGGGTTTGGTCTAAAGGGGCTCCCTGGGTCCGCGGAAAGAGCAGGGAGAGTGTATTCAAATCTCGCCTCTGCCACTGACAGCATGACTTTGGACCCCCAGACCTCAGTTTCCTCATCTGTAAAATGGATGTTGGACTAGGCAGTCTTCTGAATCCCATGATCCCTATGAAGTGAAAGGGACACTTATACGGTGAGATGTGACAAGGACCCATAAGCCCCCAACGCCAAAGTATTTTTTCTAACTTCAGCGTCTGAGACCCTCCCACTGGCATTTTCAGGTGCTTGTCCATAGTAGGTGCTTTTTTGGGTGTATTTTGTGTATGTGCATTTTCAAGGTGCTTTTTAAAAACTCCCAGTCCTCCTGGGAGGGGTCCACACTCACTCAGCCCCTGGACGATAACTGTGAGCACGTAACTGGTCAGTTCATTTTCTCCCTGAGAGAATAAGCAGGCCGAGCTAGTAGCCACAGCCTTCCTCCAAGTCCTCCTTCCCTTCCCACTTTTGACATCCCATTAGCATCCCTTTGTTTGAACCTTTTTCAAAGGCAAATATCAGGCCCCAGTGGGCGCCATCTGAGTGAGAATCCCGGCTCTGGAGCCTGCTCCTTTTCCTCTGGCTCAGACTAGATGACCTCTGAGGGTGTCCCCCAGCCCCATTTCCCTGTGCTCCATGATGGGCTCTGTGTCCTGACAGCCAGGGCCTGGTCTGAACTTGTGCTGAGTGTCCATTACCCAGTTTGGTGCTTTCTTGGTGGGTAATGGAATAACTGACCATTTCCTTCCCCAGTTCATTTGACAGATGAGGAAACTGATACAAATAGGGTTAAGTGACTTGTTCAAGATCACAAGCTAGTAAGTGTCTGAGGCTTGATTTGAATTTAGATTTTCCTGATTCCAGGTCTAACATTTTATTCACTGCATTACTGAGCTGCACTGCTTCCCATATGTGTACATATGTGTCTATAGTTTTATATATATATACATATATGTGAATATGTACAAATATATATGTACATACTTACACACATATATACATAGATGTTTCCTTTTAGAACATATGGTCTTTGAAGTCAGAGACTCCTTGCTTTTGTGTCTAAATCCTAAATGTTTCACACAGTGTTTGGCACTTTAAATAAATAATAATAAACTTTAAATGCTTTTTTGTTCATTTGTTCATTCAATTTTTCATTGCTTATTTCTTTCTTTGTTCATTTGTTCATTCGTTCTTTCATTGATTCATTCCTTCTCCAGGAGATTGAGGTCTCTGCCCCCATTACCTTTTTTATTTCCAGAATTTTATGGCATCCTTATGGAATTTTTGCACTTTTGTGCAAATAGGTTTTCATACATTTTAGATTTGCTCCTGGACCAGGATAGAGGCTCTGGGAAGTCAAGGATGGTGTTCCCTTCACCCGCTTTGTTCTCTCCTGATCCTCTGAACTTAATGGACAGTCTTTGCTGCAGGGAGGAGTGAGCCCCAAGGCAAGTATTCCAGACAGAGTTTGGGACAGTGAGTGTTTTCCTGCTCGGTGTGGGAGCTGGGCCCAGACTGGGGGAAGGATGGTTCTGGAGGGGAGAATCCGAATGACAGGGAGAACAAAGAAAACCCAGCCAGAGAGTACAGCTGTGTGACCATAGCTCGGCTGCTCTCTCCCACGCTAAGGGAAACTGCCGCCATTTTATTACCATTACCCAAAGACCTTTACGGACAATGTCTTAGCTAAACCTCACAATCATGGGAGGGAGTAATGGTAGGAGTCTTAGACCCATTTTTTTATTGAAGAAATTGAGATTCCAAGAAGCTAAAAGTCCAATAAGTCAAAGGCCTGTGATCTCTTTGGAATGAGATGCTTTTCATCAATGCCATAATGGGGAACGAAAACTGTAATATAATTATAGTCTTAGAAAGGGCCCTGGGATTCAGATAGTCCAACAGCCATCACTCATTGGAGGCAGGAGACAAGAGGCATCTCCGGTTGTCCTGATCTGCATCCGGCCACCCTACTATGTGCTCTGCACCCTACTAAGTGCTGGAGATACAAACAAAAATGGTCCCTGTCTTTAAGAAAGACATGGTAATGGGGGAAGATAATACACAGAAAGGAGATGAAAAAAGGCGGAAGGGAATGAAGGTATTTGGTGCTAGGAACTGATTTTGAAATTTAGAATCCAGAAACAGGGCCAGGAGCAGAGTGAAGGCTAGCTTGGGACTCTCCACAATATGGAGGCCACTAGAAGAACTCACTAAAGAGGGAAGGGTCCAGGGGGATGATCCAGGCTGAGAAGGCTGCAGACTTGACTGGTGCTCTGGGGCTAGGAGGCCTCCGGCAGCTCAGATTCTCCTTGGGAAGCTTGTGGTCAGACCCCTTAATTTTACACATGGAAACTGAGGCTCAGTCAAGTTACTCGCCCAAAGGCACACAGACAGCAAATGGCAGAGCCAAGACTCAGTCAGGTCTCCCCATTCTCAATCCTGTCTCTTTGGTTCCTGCTTCCTTCTCTCATGTTATAATCATTTATAGCCAGAGAAGGGTGAAGTTTGAAGCCCGGCTGTCCCAGAGTAGGAGTGTCCCAGGCCATGCTGAAAGGTGGGGCTCTTCGATTTGGAATTATGTCCAAAGGGCTCTCAAACTGATCCAGAGTGTCCCTACTGGGCCTGTATCCCAAAGAGATCTTAAAGGAGGGAAAGGGACCCACATGTGCAAAAATGTTTGTGGCAGCCCTGTTTGTAGTGGCCAGAAACTGGAAACTGAATGGATGCTCATCAGTGGGGAATGACTGAATAAGTTGTGGGATATGAATGTTATAGAATATTATTGTTCTGTAAGAAACGACAAACAGGAGGATTTCAGAGAGGCCTGGAGAGACTTACAGGAACTGATGCAAAGTGAAATGAGCAGGACCAGGAGATCATTGTCCACGGCAACAGCAAGACTGTACGATGATTATTTTTTGACAGATATGGCTCTCTTCCACAATGAGATGATTCAGGACAGTTCCAATGGTCTTGTCATGAAGACAGCCATTTGCACACAGAGAGAGGATTGTGGGGCATGAGTGTGGATCACAACATAGCATTTTCACTTTTTTGTTTTTGTTTCCTTTCATTTTGTTTTCTTTCTAATTTTTTCCCCTTTTGGATCTGATTTTTCTTGTGCAGCATGATCATTGTGGAAATATGGATAGAAGAATTGCACATGCTTAACATATATTGGATTACTTGCCGTCTTGGGGAGGGGATGAGGGAAAGAGAGGGAAAAAATTTAGAATACAAAGTTTTAGAAGGGTAAATGTTGAAAATTATCTATGCGTATGTTTTGAAAATAAAAAGCTTTAATTAAACAAAAAAGAAATGTGGGCCTCTTGCTTGTTAGTATCTGCAGGAAACTTAGAGCCTTTTCTGGACTTGATATCACAAAATAAATGTCATTTTGCCATAGGCTGGAGTCAAGGTTCTTCATTTATAAGATATGTGATTTTGGATAATATACTATCCCTCTCTGAGCTTTGGCTTTCTTATCTGGAAAATATAGCTAATACACTATTTACCTATACTTCAGTGTTGTTGGGCCCCTTGTAAACTGTGGAGTGCTTTTTTTTTAAAAAATAACTTTTTATTGACAGAATCCATGCCTGGGTAATTTTTTACAATATTATCCCTTGCACTCGTTTCTGTTCCAATTTTTCCCCTCCCTCCCTCCACCCCCTCCTCTAGATGGCAAGCAGTCCTTTATATGTTAGCTATGTTGCGATATATCCTAGATACAATATATGTTTGCAGAACTGAACAGTTCTCTTGTTGCACAGGGAGAATTGGATTCAGAAGGTAGAAATAACCCGGGAAGAAAAACAAAAATGCAAGCAGTTTATATTCATTTCCTAGTGTTCTTTCTTTGGGTGTAGCTGCTTCTGTCCATCCTTGATCAATTGAAACTGAATTAGCTCTTTATCGAAGAGATCCACTTCCATCAGAATACATCCTCAAACAGTATCATTGTTGAGGTATATAATGATCTCCTGGTTCTGCTCATTTCACTTAGCATCAGTTCATGTAAGTCTCGCCAGTCCTCTCTGTATTCATCCTGCTGGTCATTCCTTACAGAACAATAATATTCCATAACATTCACATACCACAATTTACCCAGCCATTCTCCAATTGATGGGTATCCATTCAGTTTCCAGCTTCTAGCCACTACAAACAGGGCTGCCACCAACATTTTGGCACATACAGGTCCCTTTCCCTTCTTTAGTATCTCTTTGGAGTATAAGCCCAGTAGTAGCACTGCTGGATCAAAGGGTATGCACAGTTTGATAACTTTTTAGGTATAATTCCAGATTTCTCTCCAGAATGGCTGGATTCGTTCACAACTTGTGGAGTGCTTTTTTAAAAAAATTCAGTTTTATTTTATTTTCATTTCCAAATTCCTTCCTCTACCATCTCTCCTTCCTTCTCCCATTAAGAAGGCAAAAAAGAGAGAACCCATTGCAAATATGTATAGTCATGGAAAAAATATTTGTATCAGTTATGTTCCCAAAAAGGAAAGAGAATGAAATATCCTTTAATCTGCACCCCGAGTCCATCAGGTTTCTATCTGCTCTCTATCCTATCAGTATCTCTGTCTATAACATTTTCCATCACGAGTCCTTTGGAATTGTCTAGCATTACTGAATTAATCAGAGAATCACAGCTGATCATCATACAGTATTGCTGTCACTGTGTACAGTGTTCTCCTGGTCCTGCTCACTTCACTTTACACCAGTTCATGTAAGCCTTTCCAGGTTTTTCCTGAAAGTAACCTGCTTGTCATCTCTTATATCACAACAGTATTCCTTCATAATCATATGTCACCACTTGTTCAGCCATTCCCCAAGGGACGGGCATCCCTTCGGTTTCTGATTCTTTACACCATAAAAGAATTCTCCATATTTGTACATATGAGTCCTTTTTCTCTTTCTCTGATGGATTTGGGGTCCAGACCTACTAGTGATTTTGCTGGATCAAAGAGTATGTACCGTTTAATAGTTTTTTGGGCATCATTTCAAATTGCTTTCCAGAATGATCGGTCTACAGTGCATTAGTGCCTTTTTTCCCACATCCCCTCCAGAATTTGTCATTTTTCTTTTTTTTTGTCATCTTAAGGAAATTTAATGAGTACCAGTTGTTGGAACATACATTTCTCCAATTATTGGTGATTTAGAGCATTTTCATATAATTATTGATAGCTTTGACTTTTTATTTCCTCTGAAAATTGCCTCTTTTTATCCTTTGACTTTTTGTGGAGTTATACTTACTAGCTGAGTGATCCTAGGCAAGTCACTAATTAATTCCCCCCCCCCCATCCTTAAAATGATATTAGCACCTGCCTCATCAGATTGCTGTAAAGATCATGATGTATCTTTTAGGAAGCACTTTGCAGCCGTTAAGGCCCTTTATAAATGGGCCCAGTTGCTGTTACCATTGATTGGTTATGATCTAGCTGCAGAGATGATATGATAAATCTACTAGATGGAAGTTTGGATGAAGTTTCTCACAGAGGGGACTCAGACCTGGAATAGAAGTTGGACTAAGGTCTCATAAGCACTTGGTTTGCCGGAAGGACCCATTTTCCCTTTCTTCTGCCTTGGGGATTGCTATTTTAGAGCCTGTGGTAGCAAAACTGGGCTATCCGGGGCTAATGGAGGGTTCTGTCCCTCCTGAAAAATTGCCTTAGTACTTGTTTTGAGGATCACAGCTGAGCCTGAAGCTGGCAATCCTGGTGGATTCCACTGGGTAAAGAGCTCTACTTCCAATGGATAAGGCCAGTGGAGAGAGAATTTCCTCATCTCTCCCCCACCTATACTCCCAGAGAAGGAAGGGAGGGAGAGGGGGAAGAATATGGGGGAGGGAAAAGCAGGGGGAAGGAGGAGAAGAAGGGAGAGAGAGGGAGTTGGGGATGTGGGAGAGAGAGGGAAAGGAAGGAGGGAACAAGGAAGAGGGAAAGGAAAGAAAAGGGGGAGGAAGACAGATTGGAAGTGGGTGGGGCAGGGAGGGAGATGGAGGGATCACTGGGTGTTAAGGCTTTGTAAAAACATTCCCATTTCTTCAATAGAGATTGCACCTGGTGACTGTATCAGGGGAGCTGGGAAATTCAGGGGAGTGAGCACAGATAAAGCTGCCCCGTGCAGCAGTTGAGATAAACTGGTCAGATTGACTTCCCACTTCCCTGCAGAGCGGGGGTCTTAGGGGCTGAGCCCCGCTGAGTTGCTTAGGTTTGGGTGGGTGGGGGGAACCCTTCGTTGGGGTGCCCAGGATAGTCAGGGCAGCAGGTCAGGGGAAGGACAGGAATGAGGCCGGCTTATGGCCAGAAGTTGGACTCGAAAGGCCTGGACCCCATCCTGGCCCGGAGACAATCACAGGCACAGACACCGTGCTAAGTGCTGGAGTTACACTGGAAAGGGTGGGAGGGGTGAGGGGACGCGTTGGGGTGGGGTGAGGGGTCATGGTTTTGAAACTGGCTCCCAAGTTGTGGCTCATAGCAAGTCCTGCTCTTGGAGCATCTGTTTTCTCCATTTAAAATTCAGGATGTTGTAGGTTTTGCCCTCGATTGTGAGTCAGGAACGTGGTTCTGAGGAATCGCCAACTGAGCAGCTGAGATTGGGGGGCAGGGAGGGGAGGGCATCACGACCCCAGAGCTGGCCTCTGCCCACCGACATTTGTTGGCTGTGTGACCAGGACAAGTCGCACCACCATTTCGAATTTCATTTGCCTCATCTGGAAAATAGGAAAAACAAAGCTGTTCTCACCGGCTGTCTGTGAGCATGAAATGAGATAACGTCATCTGCAAACCTTAAGATGCTGTATCAATACCTGCCATTTGGTGTTGCCATCATAATTATTGTTAGTACATCCCAAATCAGGAGCTGGAAGGTCTCCGGGGCATCTTAGCCAAGAATCTCATTTTCCAGGCAGAGGCGAAGCCCGTGGCTGGAGATCACACAAATGATGAGCTTCAGACACAGCATCTGCTCCCGAAGCCCTGGACGCCATGTTCCTTCCCCTGACCCGTTCCCTTTTACACTGGCTTATCTCCAGGACAGGTGAGAAAGTCCATTCTCCTCTGAGGACTGGAAGAATGTGGAGCCTTCTCTGCTTTTCTAATTGTAATGGAAGGCAGCGGCCGCTTTTAAGCATCCCGTTATCGTGGGCGCAATGAGAGTCAGTGGGGATCGCCTTCCTGCCATCTGGGTTCTGTGAGCCCTTGAAAAGCCGGCTGGAATGGCTGCTCGGACGTGGCTGGCAATAAGGGGTCCCCGGCTGCCGCCTCCTTCCCGGCTACACTATGGGAGAAAGCAGCCTGCTCGGTTTGTTTCTCTGCCTGCAAATAGTGCTCAGGGGCGACGCAGCCAGGATTGCTCCAAGGTTGGCGTTGTGCAAGAACGGCCGGTGATAACAAGGGCTTTGAAAGCCCCTTTTTGCCTCTTCTATCAGCAAATCCGGCCATTTTTAGCGCCTTTCAGCTGACCTAAAGGCTTTGAGCTGCCGCTTATGTTAGTTATAGCCGCGAGGAGAGAGATTGCAGATTATGGGCATAGAGATTGCCGAGATCCAGAACCTCTCACGCTACCAATGAGCCAACTACGGTCCAGAGACATGAAGAGCTGCCCCCGAATTTGCTCAGGTAATACGGCCACACTGGGAGTGAGTTCAAGGCTTCGTGATTCTAAATTCAACAGGCTTTCACCACGTCCCGTTCCCAAGGCGCCGTGGGAGAGATAGAGTGACCCTCATAGAATCGGAAATACGATACATATTGGAAGGAACCTTGGAGTCTGTAAAGTCGATTCATCTTATTTTCCAGATTAGGAAACTGAGCTCAGGGAGGGTAATTCCCATGTCTAAAGTAACACAGGGAATAAGTGCCAGAGCTGAGATCTGAACCTGTGTCCTGAGACTACAAACCCAGCCTTTTCACCCTGCCATGATGCCTTTATTTATAAAGGACTTTGCAAATTGAAAAGTTCTAATATTCACTCACTGTTATTTTGGAGAACGCACAGAGGAACTAGCGTTGGCTTGGGGAAGGTCAGTACTTTTTGCCATATGCTGATGGTGAGATCTTGGGCAAGTCACTTAGTTGCTCTCTTGGTGCTCCAGGGCACTGTCTAAGATTCCAAATTCCTCCAAAGCAGAACCTCAGGAGTCGGTGGGCTCCTTTTCCACAGAAGTCTTCAGGCTGGATAATGGCCTCTTGGGAGGTTATAGTGGGATTCCTCTGGAGCTGGACCAGATGGCCAATGAAATTTCTCCCAATTCTACACATCCTGAGATTCTGGGAAGGCGCCGAGGAGTTTCTTATCTGCCTCAGTGGGAGGACGTTTCATGCAGCAAAGTCACATTGATGAAGTCACCGATCTGGTCCTCCTTTCCCCATTTAAAACTTGTTATTATTATATCATTATCAATAATATTAATAATAATAATCTATAAAAGTGAGCATTTCTTTCATGGGGCACTACTGGGGAAGATTTCTTGGCTGGTTGGGAGAATGTCTTTGTCTCTGTTGCCCTTGCCCTGCTCACCTATTCCCTGATTATAACATCACAGCACTCAACTCTGGAAGAGATCTCAGGGGTTGGTTTTTAAGCCAAATGTGATGGCCAGACAATCCCCAGAGTGAGTTAAAACAACTGGGACTACCCATGCATGGACAGAGATGATTCTAAGGACCTTGAGGGTAGAGATTATCCTGTCTTTAACTCTGTGTCCTCTGCACCAAACATACCTAAGGGCTCAATTAATTCTTGTTTAGTTGAACTGAATAAATATCAGAAGATCATAGCTTTAGAACTAGAAGGAAACGTAAAGATCATGTAGTCCAGGGCTTCTTAAACTTTTTCTCCTTGGGACCCTTTTCTGCCTGAGAAATTTGTGCAACCTCAGGTACATAGTATATATAATATATATAAATATATAGACACATAAATACATATAAAAGATTATACAAATCAAATTTTTACTGATAATAAATTATAACTGTACTACCCCCCATACTCAGCCTCTGCCCTCCCTGAATTTTGCAGATAAGGAAACTGAGGCACAGAGAAATTAAGTGACTTTCCCAGAGTCATATAGCTAGTAAATATCTTAGGTGGGATTTGAACCCAGATGTTCCTGATTTCTAGTCCCATGACACATTTGGAGAAGAGTGAAGCTGTAGTAAAGGGCTCCTATCAGGTAGTCTCTGAGATAAGGCTAGACATTATCCTTAAGGTACCGAAGATTTCTGAGTCTGATAAGATAAATGTAGTATTTTGGAAAGATTAACTCGATGGGGATATATATCATGCATGTAATCATGTAGTCACAGGAACAGCATGGTACAGTATTCTGAACTGGGAGGTCAAAAGATCTAGAGCTGATCCCTTGATCTGATGCTAAATAACCAGGTAATCTTGAGCACCTGAGCTGTTTCCTATATTTGGAATGTCCTCCATCCACTTACCCCAATATATTAAATTTCAACTCATTATTTAAAATCCAACCCCGATGTCAATTGCTTCAGGACGTGTTTCTGTATTTTCTCCCATCCATGAGTCGCTAACAAAAACAGATCCATAATGAGTTGTATGAGACTATAGGTCTCAGTTTCCCCATATACAAATTGATGGTGGTTGGACTAGCCAATCTTGTTTTAGAGCCTTTCCAGTTCCAAGGCTTTCTGGCCCTTGGTGGGAGACAGGATCATAGAAACTCAGAACTGTTATTGGAGTCAGAAGCTGCTAGCCCAGTCAGTAATAAGTGGGATCGAGTCCCTTTTGAAGATATCCACTGAAGGAAGCCCACTGCCCACTGAGGCAGCCTTGTCCACTTTTATATGTCTCTGAGTGACATGGATTTTATTTTCCAATTTCTCCATAATTTCTGCCCATGGCTTTAATTATTGACCTCTGAGGATGAGCAGAATAACTATACTATCTTATCCACATGAAGGCAGCTATCATTTCTTCCCCAAACCTATTCTTCTCCAGAATAAACATCACAAAGTCTTTTAACTCTTTCCTCATATGTCTTGGTCTTGAGGCTCCTTATGACTCCGGTCTCCTTGCTCTGGATTGCTCCAGCTGATCGAGGTCCTTCCTAAAATGTGGCCTTTAAAAGTAAATGCACTGAATGAATGAAAAAAATTCATTATTTCCTATTTGCTAAATGCTGAGAATACAAGTAGTAGAGGAAGGCAATTCTTGCTTCCCACTCTTATTGGGGAGCCAGTGCACAGAGTAACAAAGTCTCCCGGATGAAGTCTGACCAGGGCATAAAGTGGTGGGGTCACTAATCCACCTCATCAGAATCCTCAGTGACTTCTTCCCCTCTGATTAGAGGGTTAGAAGGCAGAGTAAAAGACTTTTCCCATAGCCTCCCTTTATAGAGGCTCAAAATCTCAGTCAGTTCTTCACTTGTTCCCAACTACTCTGCTTGGTTTGACTCCATCATTATCCCTCTGGAGACTCCTCCTCCACCACCCATTCAATTTCCCCCATTATACTATCTTCCCCCATTAGAGTATAAGTTCCGGAGGATAGGAGCTATCTTTTTTTTTTTTTTTTTTAATTTGTAGTTTTCACATAGTAGTGCTGGCACATAGTAGGTATTTAGTTAATACTTAAAGGACTTGTGAAGTTAATTTTTTGAACCCAGAATTGAGACTTTATATTTAAATTATATTTATATGTTCAGCTCATCACTCTAGATCTCTTGCTGTGATCCCTTTATATTCAATCTCTGTCATCTTCCACATTAACCATCCCTCCCAGATGTGTCACTCGCAAATCTGACAAATCTGTGCCTTCAGAGAAGTCACATATTGAATGCAAAGGGCCAAGCTAAGCCATAACTAACAGATTTGATACCCAGGGCACAGAGAGCAAATAGGTCCAGGTCAAACAACCTGCCTTCAGGGGAAAGAAGCCTTGTGACCCTCAGATCATCTTTGTGATTCAAGATGTAAATTGTGAGAAATAATTAAAGAAGATTCAAGGTTCCCCAGAAAAATAACAATCTTGGTTTCCCACTGCAGAATAAATTGATACATCAGATTTTTTGCCCTCTGAATTTTGGTGCCCTCGGAGAAAACCCCAGTTGCTACAACTCGTTATGGATCTGTTATTGTTAGCGACTTGTGGATGGGAGAAAATACAGAAATACTTCCTGAAGCAATTGACATTGGGGTTGGGTTTTAAATAATGAGTTGGGACTTAATATATTGGGGTAAATGGATGGAGGATATTCCAGATATAGGAAACAGCTTAGTGCCTAAGATGTATATGAGGATGCGATGGAGGAAGTCTGGTTTGATTGGAGCACAAAAGTACAGAATCACGGGATCTTGGAGTTTGGAGAGACCTTAGAGGTCATTCGGCTCAAACCTGAGTAAGATTTCTTCCCTCTCCACTACCAGCTTTGATAAGTGAACCATCAATGTGCCCCCAACCAGGCTTCCACAAGGCTTCCCATTCATCTTTACACCATGCCATATATAAACACCAATTTTTTTTTTACTCCCCTTCGTGTCTTATAATCCATTAGACTATAAACTCTTTGAGGGTAAGAAGTATCTTGCTTATTTGTATTTGTATTCTCAATGGTTAGGTAGCATAATGCACATAGTAGGTTCTTGACAAATGTTTGTAGTAATGAACTTAATTCACTGCTACAGGTTTTTTGTTAACAATCATCTATACCCAATCTCTGGAGTACCTTACAAACTCCCCAATTCTTAGAAATACCTACATGGCTTTAGGCACTTAGTCTCCTGGGCTTGATTTTCCTTGTCTGAAAATGAGAGGGATGGATTTTAGGATCATAAATTCAGGAATGGAAGGAATCCACTCAGATAAAAACACCCCTGAGGTCCAGGGAGATCAATTGCCTTCAACTGAAGGTTGACTAAGATCTTTCTCAGCTCTGAGACCCACACAAATCTACCTATGACCCTGCTGCTGCCTCAGTAGTTAATTTTTCCATTGATTTTCCTTCCCTGATTGTTCATTCTCTATCTAACCTCTCAAGGAGGGTGTTCCCCAATGGTTTGTTCTTGGAATCCTTCTCTTCTCTCCCTATGGTTGTCGTCCTTCAGGCTCAAGGAGGACCAATGGCATCACTGGCAGGGTCACTGTACAGCGAGTCTGACTGTGCTGATTGGACCAATAGGAGCTCAGAAGGCTGTACCACCCGTTGGAACTGAGATGTCCCTAAGTTTGTGCCTCTCATGTTTGTTCTGAGTTACTGCCATTGCATACAGTAGGTGATCCTGTGCTTGCATCTTCCAAGACTCACAATCCATCCCATAGTTCTGCAGAAAGACCTGTGTTTGTAGATCACTTCTTAGGTCCTCCGTGTGGCTGGAAGCAATCTCCATTCAGTCTCCTGGGTTCAGGTGACTCTGAAATGTTTCCTGATCCCTCTCCTGAACTTTAGACACATTTCCAATTACCTTGGAAATACTTCTATGAAGAGGAATCCAATTTATCCACAAATACGGAACTAGGGGCATGGGGTAGAAACTGCAGCAAGCAGATATTGGTTCAGTGTTGACAGCTGATCAAGAGAGTAGCCTATCAATTTATCATCAGAGATTTAGATGCTAGAGGCCAGCTGGTCCAACCCCCAAATTTTACAGAGAAGTAAACTGAGGCCCAAGGACATGAAGTGCTTTCCCCCTAATTGAGAGTAATGATGGGATTAGAACTCAGGTTTTCTAACTACAAATCCAGACTCTTTCTGCTGTGATGGATTGTCTGCCAGGATGAGTACTCAGGGTGTTGAGGCTTTGTTTGGGATTTTTTTTTTGTTACCTTCTGATGGGGACTGTGGGCACACCCCTTGATGCCTCCTGAAGGTTGAATTGGTTTGCTTGGAACATTGTGGGTGGGCTGATGGAAGGAATGATGTTTTGTGCTGGCTACAAGGGAATCCAACCTTGACTCAGGTCCTGCTGCTCCTCAACCTTTGTTTCTTCTTCCCTTTGTTCCTCTATAAAAGTGTGAAATAAAACAACTTCTCTGCTCTTGGCCCAAGTTGGTCCCTCAGCTGGGAAATCTTTTCCTCTCTGCTTAAGCCTACTATTTGTAAGCTGTTTCAATGAACCATCATTTAAAAAGGACCTTAAAGGGACAGTGGGCTTTCCCATTTCATTCCTCCTTCTAATTGGGGAAATAAGTGTCTAGAACCTTGATCTGGAGTCAGAAGACTAGAAAATGGCTAAGTTGAGTTAATTTTTGGAAGGGTCAGAGATGAGGTTAACTTCTATGTTGTGGTAAACTTGACCCAAAGGGGTCAAGGTGAGAGAGATGCAGGTGTGGGGAGCTCAGAGACATGGAGGATTTAGTGTTAGGAACTTCAGGGAAGCAAAAAGTGCAGAATCATAGAACAGAAAGTATAAGAAGACTGGAAAATAATTTAATTATATATATATATATATATATATATATATATATATATATATATATTAAGAAGGGGTTGAGTTATGAATGAAGGGCTTTAAAAGCCAAACAGGATTTTCTGTTGGATCCTGGAAGCAATAGAGAGCTACAGTGTGGGAGTGATAAGGTCCTTAGAACAATCAGTTGAGTGCAGGATAGCTTGGAGTGGGGAGCCAAGACTTCTAGCTGTGTAGATTCAGGTTGGTGGCTTGCAATGCTAACTAGTGGATAATGTGAACTGAAGGGCTTGGATAATCCGTTCTATCCCAGCCTTTAGGTACTGATGGTCTCACTTTTCTGCGGTGATACTTTCTTATGCACTTATTATATTCTCCCCGAATGACGAAAGAAGCGGGGACAGGACAAAATTGCTCTCTATTCTCTCCGGGTTTTGCTGCTCACTTTTTCTCCCATGACTCCATATGGAATAATACATCCTCTCCATCCTTCCCTTCTTTTGTGTATTATCTATTCCCATTAGTATGTAAGCTTTTTGAGGGCAGCCACTGCAGATAAGAAGCTTCTGTTTGTATTCCAAGCACCTGACATACAACACTTAACAAATAATTGTTGACTGACTCACTACGTCCTCGGCTTTTCTCTACACTATAGGAACTTTGGAAGGGCCGGGATCCCGTCTTTTTCCTCTCTGAGACTTCCCCCAGTCCCTATCACTGGGGTTTAGCAGCAAGTAGCTGTTGAGTGAATCTGGTTGAATGGCATTGGGCGAAATTCAAACATTGCTCATTTCATACTATTTTTAAAACAAAGCCAATTGGAACAAAGGCCAAGCAGCGGTATCGGATTCATCTCCATTTGAATATCGGAACAAATATACAATGTCCCAGTCCTCTCCTCCTCCTCCCCATTCTCCCCACAACTTTTTCTTTCCAAATAGGAAAAGAAAAAAATTATTTACCTGCCCCCCATCCCAATCAGAGAGGATTTTTTTGCATGTGGAACTTTCTATGAAGGTTCCCATTGGGGCTGACACCAAACGTGGACATTTTCCACCAGGAAAAAGCCCAGAAATAACAACAACAATGAAAAAGAAACTGTTTTGAGAAAAGAAACTGTGACAGACTAAGGAAAAGAGAGAGTTTGGAAGAAAATGTCTGCAGAAGGAAAAAAAAAAACTCTCACCCCAAACTCTGGCTCTGATCATACTGAGATGAATTATTACCGATGATGGTGGGCGTGGGGAGAACTACCTGGGTCGGACATCCTGAAAGGCTTTGATGGACTGTTCAGGTCAGAAGGTTTGCAAACGCTGGCCACCAACCAGCTCTCAATTAGCTATGTGACTTAATGGCTAACCCCAAAGACATTTCTCTATGGTATTTTAAAGCAATGGGAGATTTTTTTTTTGGCAGTGCATATAGCATTCTAATTCTGTTTGGTTCACACTGAGGTAAAAATGGGTCTGGCTTTCATGAATGCACCATCTTTCTCTCATTATGCAATTATTTTATTAGTATCCTTTGCATTTCCCAATGGGCTAAGGAGTGTGCTCAAGTCATACTCATAGGACAGAGTTGCCTATGATCTTAGATATCATATAATCCAATTTCTTTATACATATACATGTATATACACATATATACATACATACATATACACACATATATACACATACACACACATACATACATACATACATATATATATATATATATATATATATATATATATATATATATATATATATATATATATAAATTGAAGCCTTAAGAAGTGTATAAGGTCGCAGAATTAGAGGTCTAAGTTAAGCTATTTTAGAGTAGCTTCATCCAACCTTCTTATTTTACTAGTAAGGACATCGAAGTTTAAAGAGGTTAAATTGCTCACTGCAAATCACAAAAGTAGTGAGTGGAATAGCTTGGAATCAAATTATGCTTTCTGTGCTATCTAGATTGAGTGCTGGGTATGGAGTCAGAAGCCCGGGGTTCAGATAGTCCACTTTTTAATTGGGTTACCTGGATCAAAATGCTTAGAGACTTTAGGGATTCATTTCTTCAACTATGAAATGAGAGAATTGGACTGGATTATTTCAAAGATCTATGTCTATAATATTATGATCTTTGCTATAATTTAAAAATAGTTTTTAAAAATATCTTTCCTGAACTTAAAAAAACCCCAACACCCTTCCTCCCTTCACATCTCGTACTTGCTTAACTCTGCTGCTCTCTTGAGCTTCTTATTTTAATCCAGTCAATCAACAAGCACTTATTATGCACTTATTTATGTGTCAGGCACTGTGCCAAGTGCTGAGGTTGCAAAGAAAGGCAAGACAAACTCCTGTCCTTAGGGAGCTTACATTTTAAGATGAGTTAACATGCAAATAAATGTAAGCAGGATGAATTTGAGGTGGGAGAGCACTTACTATTAAGAAGAATCTTGAAACTTCTTGCGAAAGGTGGGAATTTAGCTGAAATTAAAAGGAAGTCAGGGAAATTGAGAGAGAGAGAGAGAGAGAGAGAGAGAGAGAGAGAGAGAGAGAGAGAGAGAGAGAGAGAAAGAGAGATAGAGAAGAGAGAGAGAAAGAGAGAGAAAGAGAGAGAGAGAGACAGACAGACAGAGATACAGAGAGAAAGAGAGAGAGAGAGAAGAAAGAGAGAGGGGAGAGGAGAGAATTTCAGGCTTGGGAGGTAGCCATGAAAAATGGCTAGAGTATTTTGTGGGAAGAACATGAAGGAGGTGAGAGTCACTGTTATTACAGAACATGTTGAGGGGAATAGAGGGTCAGACCACTAGGAAAGTGTGAGGGTGCCAGATTATAAAGAAATTTGAAAGCCAAATAAAGTTCTACTTGGAACTGTTTGTTGAACATGGGGGGAAGAGGTGACATCATCAAACCTGTGCTTTAGGATGAGCCCTTTGGGTCAACAGTGGATTGGAGTGAAGATGTGATTCAGTGATGGGTGATTGCAGCCTATACCAGATACCTATCTCTATCTCTGTCAGAGAGAAGGGGATATATTAAGGAGATGTTATGAAGACAGAGTTCACAGATCTTGGCAACAGATTGGATGTGGGGGAATGAGAACTAAGAGATATATTTGTGAGCCTGGATCACTGGGAGCTTGGGGGTTCCCCTAATAGGGAAGTTAGGAAGAGGAGAAGATTTTAGGAGGAAACATAATGGACCGTTGTGGACATGGGGAAGTTAAGTGGAACTCCTAGTTCAAGGTATCCAAAAGATAGTTGGAGAGATAGAGGACAATAGTGAGTGGGAATATATGGATCAAGTGAGAACTTTTTCAGGCTGAGGGGCACATCTATAAGGAAGCAAACAGTAAATAGGGAGAAAGTCAGTGATTCAGTGAGAATAATCTAGGGGACAATCAGATGGAGAAGACAGGATGGAATGGGATCACTTGTGTATATATATATAAAAGTATACTTTGGTAACTAGAAAGGTCATCTCTTCAAGTGAGACAAGGTGAAGAAAGGGGAATAGAGGAAGGAAGTCATGGTACCTGAGCTGCGAAGGATGGAGGAAGAAGCAGCTCTTGGCAAATGACCCCTATTTTTTCTGTGTGAAATAGGAGGTGATGTTCTGAGCTGAGAGGGGTAGGGGAAGAGATGCTGTGAGTGGGTTGAGGAGGATGGAAAAGACACTTTGACGAATGGGACGGTAAATTGATTAGGAAACATGAAAGGGCTGCCTTGCCTCCATGAAGGCCCAGTTGAGATTATGTAACAGATTTGATTGAGTTAGGGTTAGGGAGGAATTTAATTAGGAAGCGGGGTCTCATGATTTTGTTGGGAGGCAAAGGCAGTAACTGGTGCTGGGCCTCCAAAGCGGGGACTGGCAGAATAAGGTTGGTGATGGCATAAAGGGGAAATGATCTGAAAGTAGAGCGTAGTGTAGTGTTCAACCAGTCCACAAAGGAGTTAAGGTGAAGAAGGGAGGAGAAAATAGCGATAGCCTGAGAAAGAAATGAGGGGTGGAGAGACTGAAAGTCACACTGAGAGAAAATAACAGTCGGCAGATGTAAAGCAGAGGGAAAGATAGAATGACAAAATATTATGATCAAAGGAGGGAACTGAACAGTCCACGAGCATAGAAATGAACTCGTGGGGGATGACAGACTCGGGAGTAAGGCTCTCTCTGGGTAGCTGAGCTGGAGTGGAGGAGGAGGTTAGGAGACAGGAAACCAAGGCAGGTAGAGTATCAATATGTATGTTATAACCTCAAGCCTGAGGGCAGGAGCTGGGAGGGGAAGAACTGTGCTCACTGAAGGCCTTGAAGAAGGAAGGAGGGTCCCTGAGGTCAGGAGATGACAGCCACTAGCATCTTTATAGGTGATAAATATGAATTGGGTGAACCTCAGAGGGGGAGAGGTGACTGAGTGGTAGTGGTAGAGAATCTGGAAGCTGAGATGAAGAGCTAGAATTATTCTGCCTCTGTCGGTGCTCCGTGCTCCGTGGGGATGGGATATGAATGGAAGTGCAACGAGGGCTGGAAAGGGGGACCAGTAATGCTGGGTTTTTAGGAGGGAGCCATGTTTCACTGGGAGACTAAAGATGGAAAAGATTGAAAGGAAAAGATTTAAAGCCAAAGCAAATGTGTTACCTTTAGAGCAGACGTTCCAAGTTCCGATTCCCAAAAATGGATTGAGCTGGGGAGTTTTTTGGAGGGGGTTTGGGAGTAAAAGGAATGGTCATTGGGGGGGAGTAGAGGAAAAGTGTCAACAATGGAGGTGGGAGCCTGGGAGAATATCTAGAGTAGAGATGACACGATAGGGCAGAAGTAGGCTAATCTTTGAAGGAGTTCAGGCAAATTATTTTATTTTATTTATTGATTTTTTTCTGAGGCAATTGGGGTTAAGTGACTTGCCCAGAGTCACACAATCAGGAAGTATTAAGTATCTGAGGTCAGATTTGAACTCAGGTCCTCCTGACTTCAGGGTGCTGCTCTATCCACTGCACCACCTGGCTACCTCAGACAAATTATTGATAACAGGGCCAGGCAGCTGGGGTGGAGCCAGTAGTGGAAATGAAGGGATGACAGGGCCTTCCTTTGAGATCGAGGTCCATGGCGTCAGCCTTGGGGGGGATTCATTCTAGGACACCAGACAGACAAGTTCAAGTGGGAAGGAAATATGAAGTAGACAGGGGAGCTACTTCCTGGAAATTAGCTGGAGTCGAGTGTCCAGAGGGAAGTGAACAATATTGTTGAAACTCCTGTTGATATGACATGGTGGATCTGGGAAAGGCAAGAACGCTTCACTGGGGGAATGGCAACTAATGTGGAGATGGGTACCAGGAAGGGAGACGATATATGTTTCTACTTACAATAGAATGTAAGTTCTTTACGGGCAGGACCTGTCTAATTTTTGTCTGAAAAATATCTGCTTCATGATAGGAATTGAATACATGCACTTACACTCTATTGAATCTAATTTAATCTTCTGTACTGGCTTCATTTGAACTAGGGGCCTGCAAGTGACTTGAGCCAAGGTCCATTATTGGCCTTTTTTCATTTAATAGTAGTGACAAGCTCTGTGTGCAGAGCTCGGAGCTAAGCTGGAGTCGACTCCCATCCTTCCCTCTTGGATGCTGCATTTTTATTGTGGTATAAGATACAAACGAGATAACTATTAGAAATGAGGCCATTGTAGAAGAGTGATACGTATGAAAGGAAAAAGTTGTTTTGGTCTATTTATTATTAATTCAAAGGGGGACCCGATGCAGATCTCTGCATTGGACTCTATCCTTGAAGCCCAGTTTTGGGATCCTCCAGATCTTTATGGGATGGGATAAACCAGTGAGAATCCAGCCCTGAGGAGCATGTTTGCTTGAGCTGCTGCAAACTCCCCGAGGATTTTGGAAAATTCCCAGGCGTACTACGTCTCCTCCCCTTGGACTAGGTAAAGAAAAGGTCTTGTTTTATTGGGAGCGGGAACTGAGCACGTAGGGGACGGAGTCCAAGTCTTCTCATCCTTGGCGCTGATTGTGGAAAGCCGCCAGGTTGGGAGGGAGATGATGGCGGTGGCTCCTTGCTGCTGCTGTCTGTGTTCCTCCCATGGGCCCTGATTGGAAGTCAAGAAGACCAGAGTTAAAATCTTTCCAGACTCTTGCTGTGTGACTTTGGGCAAGTCATGTAACCGCGGCCTTCCTTGGTTTTCTCATCTATAAAATGAAGAAGCAGCAATCGGTAATCTAAGCCCCCTCCCACCTCTAAATCTATTGTCCTTTGATTGCAATCATACAGTCTTTGCTTATAGCGAGGGAGGGAAGAAGCCATTATCTTCCAGGTCAAGACATCCTGCCTCCAGGTAGTTTTTCTTGGGAATTTCTTCCTTACATCCTTTCTCTGCACCTCCTACCCATATCTCCTGCTTCCATCCCCTTGGGCTAAATGGAGAAAATAGACTCGTTCTTCCTGAGAAGAGCTATACTTGAGGATAGCCTCCATGTGTCCATCGAATCTCCTCTAAGGAACCATCCTCAGTTCCTTTGCCTGCCACGGCACAGATGGCTCTTCCCCATCTTGGCCATCCTCCTCTAGAAGGAGCTTGTGGGTCTCCTTCCCAAAATGTGGCATCTAGAAATGAACTCAGCTCTGGGGACGTGGTCTGATCCTAACGGGCAACGAAGAGGATGGCAATGTACACGGTGACATTTGTCTTCGTCGTGCAAGTTCCACAAGGGCAGGGGCTATTATTTCCCTGGTTTTGCCTTCTCGGAACATAGCACAATCCCTGACACATAATAGGTACTTAATTAATATTGATTTGAGTTGATTTGAAAAGGTTGATTATGATGATTCTGTGATTGTGAGGGTGACATCGAATGATGATTTTGTCAACTGTTTATATATGTAGAGTTTAAAATGTTTGAGAGACTAATTTCTGGGTAATTTAATCATTTTATTAATAAGGTCAGCATGTTTATTAATAAAAGGATGGTCATTTGGCCATTTCTCTCTTTGATCAAAGATCCCTCACAGTTTAGAAAGCCTTGGAAGAGCAGGTGTCCTTGAGAGTAGCTATCAACTCTGATATGTTAACAATTAATGAGAAAATGAATATTATGAGAGGGTGGGCTATATTACAATAAAGGTCTTGGATCATCCAAGTATCAGTCGAAGGGACTTATCAATTTCCATATATAACTTGTCTGACAAAAGGGAGCTTCCATAATTTCCCAGAGCTAAGCAAACACACTGAGCAGGCATGAAACCATTAGACTAAACTTAAAATTTCTATTGTCTTAGATTAAATCTTGCCCTGGGAACATCTTTGAGAGAGATTTCTGACACTGGTTGATTTCTGAATGATGAAGTAGAAAAGGAGAAAAATCTTGGTTTTATATAATAATTAGTGATTAAAATGCGAGAGAAAAATAATCATTTTTCACATGTACCCCTTGAAGGTTTGCAAAGCACTTTATATATATTGTCTCATTTAATCTTCATAACAACCTTTGAGGTAGTTATTATTATCCCCATTTTACAGATGAGAGCTTAAATGACGATTCTCATTACTTGGCAGATAAATCCTTAATAAATGCTTGATTTGCCTGGGGTCAAACAACCAGTATCTGGGTGAGAAAAGAGCTGATCTCAGTTCTTCCTGCTACATCACTTGGTGTTTTTTTTTTTTTTTTTTCTTTTTATGAATCATGTTTGCAGAGAATAATTAGAACAAAAGGGAAAAACCATGGTGACTTTGAAGGTAATGGTGATAGAGATAATGACTAGTAATTAAAACACCAGCTCTTCTAAGCCATGCTCTTGAGGGACTTGACAAAACCTCACTTCTCGGTTCTCTCTCGGGTTTTGTGATTCGAGGCACAGTCCGACCACTTCGAATGAAGAAGCTATTCAGATCCCAGATGTTTGCTCAGCTTGCAAGCAGAGAACACACAGCCCCGGAGTTCATCTGCGGGGGCCATTTGTTCGGTGGAAGCCGCTTGTTCTGGGAACACAAACAGAAAATCTCACAATGCACTTAAAATGTTTTTATTGATTTTTTAATATCACTGTCATTCTCTTGTAACTCTCTCTTGTCACAAAGAAGGACCTTGATTTTCATTGAAATAAAAAGTCACTAATAATCAAGGGAATGAAATCTTGACATCAATCACAAATTGTTTAGCTGGTACAGGTGTTGGATATTTCACAAAGAACAGTCTGTTCCTGTCCCAACCACTTTGTGCATGGTTTCCTAGAATCTGGCCCATGCAGAATAATGGACACGTTGGTCTCAATGAAGGGAGATTATCGGGACCAGAGAAAACAACAAGGAACAACAAGGGGAGCAAAATTCTTTACCTCTCAGACCATGAAACTATAGAGATCTTTTTTTCCTTTTATGAATCATGTTTGCAGAGAATAATTAGAACAAAAGGGAAAAACCACAAGAGGAAAAAAAAAGGGAGAATAGCATGTGTTGATTTACATTCATTCTCCATAGTTCTCTCTCTTTTAGTGGGAATTTCTTTCTTACATCCATTTCCCTGCACCTCTTACCCATATCTCCTGCTTCCATCCTTTTGGGCTAAGTGGAAAAAATAGAATCGTTCTTCCGTAGAAGATGGCATTTTCTATCTAAAGTTTGTGGGGACTGCCTTGGATCACTGAAGTTCTGAGAAGAACCAAGTCCGTCATAGTTGGTCATCGCCCATTCTTGCTGTCACTGGATACGATATATTCCTGGTTCTGCCTGTTTTGCTCAGTATTAGTTAATATAAATCTTTCCGGGACTTTCTAAAATCAGCTTGTTCATCATTTTATATAGAACAATAATATTCCCTTCCTTTCATATGCCAGAACTTATTCAGGCATTTCCCAATTGATGGGTATTGATGGGTAATTCTTTGCCACCAAAAAAAGAGCAGCTACAGGCATTTCTGCACATGTGGGTCCTTTATGATTTCCTTGGGATACAGACCCAGTAGTAGCATTGCTGGATTAAAGGATATACATAGTTTTATAGTCCTTTGGGCATAGTTCCAAATTGCTCTTTAGAATGGTTGGATCATTTCACAACTCCACCAACCATATGTCAGTGTCCCAGTTTTCCCATATCCCTTTTTACATTTATCATTATCTTTTCCTGTCATCTTAGCCAATCTGAGGGGTATGAGGTGGTATCTCAGAAATGTTTTTATTTATATTTCTCTAATCAATAGTGATTTAGAGCATTTTTATGACTATATATAGTTTTAATTTCGTTGTCTGAAAATCGTTCATGTCCTTTGACAATTTATCAATTGGAGAATGACTTGTTTTCTTATAAAGTTGACATAGTTCTTTATATATTTTAGAAATAAGGTCATTATCAGAAACACTGGCTGTAAATTCCCTCCCCTGCCTAGCTTTGTACTTCCCTTTTAATATTCTCTGTGCTGGTTTTGTTTGTATAAAACCTTCTTAATTTAATGTAATCAAACTCATCCAATTTGCATTTTATAATGTTCTCCAGTTTTTTTTTTTGTAGTAATTTCCTCTCTTCTCCAAAGATCTGATAATGTAAACTATTCCTTGCTCTCCTAATTTGCTTATGATATCACCCTTTATATCCAAATCACAAACTCTGGAGATCTTAATTATCAACATGGTAGGATATAAAATCTCTCTGAAAGTCTTCTTGCTCCAAAAACTTGACCCCATTGGTCTGTTTCAGTGCCTAAAGTTCCAAGTAAAGGGATTCTTATTCATGTAGGAGTTGGACTAGATGGCCCTTGTGGTCCATTCCAGCTGAGATTGCCTAGTGGTGTAATCAATGACACTCAAAATTGGAAGTTTCTTTAGCTGCTTCTTTTTCCAAACCTGAAGACCCCGAGAAAGGGAATACACAAAGACATTCTAGTTCAATAACGTGCTGCCTCCATGAGTCACAGAATCTCAGAGTTGCAGAGGGAGGATCTTCCCAACCAAGATTTTATCAAGACAGATCATAGAAATCATCAGCCCACTTTAGTTGGAGATATCAGTGGGGAAGAGCACAGGTCAGTCCACTGCACTCACAGAAAGCTCTAATTGTCAAGAAAGTTCTCCCTACATCTAGTCTTCATCAGCCTATCTGCAGTATTTATCCCTGGTGCTCCTGGTTTTGCCTTCTGGGGCCCATCAGAACAAATCTAATTCTCCTTTTCATTCAAATACTTATAGGATCTGGAGATAAGAGAGTTTATGAAAGAGGCATTAGAGAGAATCTCTCTCTCTTTTTTTCTCTCTTCCTTTCTCTATCTCTTTCTTTTTCTCTTTCCCTCTCTTTTTTCCCCTTCCTTCCTTCCTTCCTTCCTTCCTTCCTTCCTTTCTTCCTTCCTTCCTTCCTTCCTTCCTTCTTTCCTTCCTTCCTTCTTTTTTCCCCCCATCTCTCTATATATAAATGTTGTTGATTGATCAGTCCATTTTGCTTCTGCTCTTTTTTTCATTTTCAAATTTCACTTCCTGTTAAAAAAAAGTCTTCTGTTGCTTTGGATAAAGTGCGCACGTGCGTGCACACACACACACACACACACACACACACACACAGCCTATCTAGGCCATGTGAGAGACACAAGAGAAACCGGACAGATGGCACAGAGGACCATCACAGTCATTCCAGATGCAGAGAACTATAACAGAACCAGATGTTTTGTCATCACATATAACTTGCATTCAAGCTGAGATTATATTCTCACAGAAGCAATTTGTGCTTTCTAGATTGGGATCATATTTAGATAAATAATTCAGAAAAAAATAACATTGGAAACTTCTTGATTAAATTTTTATGCTTTGTATATGCGATACAGCATAATACGATCAGGGAAAAAGTCCTGTATTTGCAACCTCATGAGAGAGATTCTGGTTTTGGATCTAACACTGGAAATCGGCCCTTTAATTCTGGGCAAGCCCTAACATCTCTCTTAGCCTCAGTTCCCTTGTCTGTAAAATGAAGGGGCTCAGGAATCTGTAGGTAGCAGTTTATGTTCTAAGAACCTTTCTTGCTTTGATATTCAATCCTCTTCTAGCTTTGATGTTCAGTGCTCTAAGGCCTTTACCACCCTTGACAATGTTCTTTGGTCTCTTTCAGCTTTGACATTCTATGTTGTAAGGTCTCATTCTCTGATATTTTATACACCATGTTCACAGGACCAAAGAACCATGGAGTCACAGATTTTGAGATTTGGAAGCTATTTAGTAAAATACCTACATGATAGGAATCCCCACTATAACATGACCAAGCAATCATCCAACCTTTTCTTAAAAATCTCCAAAATGAGGGAATCCTCCATTTTTTGAAGCGTCTCATTCCATTAAAATATTTTAATTATTATCATTAATAATAATGTATTTGTTTTTAATATTTTTTTCTTTTTAAATTTTGAATTTCAGATTCTCACTCTTCCCACACCCATTGAAACGGCAAACAATATATCAATTATACATGTGAAATTTTATTCTTAACTTGAGACGTGTTTGAATGACAATTTTCCTATTTAGCTCTGGTCTTTTTATCATGAATGCTTAAAAGTCCTCTATTTAATTAAATATCCATTTCCTCCCCTAAAAGATTATGCTCAGTTTTACTGGATAGGTGATTCTTAGTTGTAATCATAGCTTCTTTGTCTTCTGGAATATCATAGTTCAGGTCTTCTTCTTTAACATAAAAGATGTTAAATCTTGTGTGGTCCTGATTGTGCCTCCATGATATTTAAAGTGTGTCTTTCTGGGTGTTTGCAATGTGTTTTCCTTGCTTGAAATTCTGGAATTTGACTGTAATATTTTGGGGAGTTTTCATTTTGGAATCGGGAGATGATTGGTGGATTTTTTCAGTTTTTATTTTATCTTCTGGATTCAAGAGGATGTTTATTGATAATTTCTTAAAATATGCAGGCTCTTTTTCGGTTTATGGCTTTCAGATTGTCCAGTGAGTCTTAAATTCACTCTCCTTAATATATTTTCAAGGTTAGTTATTTTTCTGTTGAAATATTTCACATTTTCTTTGATTTTCATTCTTTTGACTTTATTTTATTGTTTCTTGCTATCTCATGAAATCATTAGTTTCCAGCTAGCCCAATTTTGATTTTTAAGGAATTGTTTTCTTCAGTAATTTTTGTACTTTTTTCCATTTGGTCAATTTTTTTCTTCAAAGTTTTTTTTAACATCTTTTCCATTTGACCTATTCTGATTATAAAGGGATTTTTTTCCCTTTGATGAATTTTTGTGTCTCTTTTGCCAATAGGCCACTTCTGATTTTTAAGGCTATTTTTTCAGTATTTTGTGTCTTTTTTATCAAGTTGTTAATACTCTTTTATAATTTTCTTGTATCACTATTATTTCTTTTCAATATTTATTTTTTTAAAAATAAGATTTTGAGTTTTTCTTTCCTTTATCTCTCTCTTCCCCAAGATGGCAAGCAATCTAATATAGGTTATATATGATTAATCATGTTAAACATATTTCCATTTAATTTCTTTTTCCAATTTTTTTCTGCCATTCATCTATCTCTTTAATTATTCCAGGAATTCCTGGTGGCCTTGGGTTAAATTAGCATTTTTCTTTCAGACTTTGTTTCTAATTGTTTTTTATATTGTTGTCTTCTTTTAAGTTTATATCTTGTTCTTCCCTGCCACTATAGTGACTTTTTATGGTTAATTTTTTTTGGTTGTTTTTTGTTTGTCAATTCCCCTCCCGCCAGGCTATTTCTTTACTTTGAATTTTATGTTAAAGTTGGACTCTGTAGGGAGAATGAGAGGAGAAAGGGGGAGAGAAGGGGGAGTGGGGAAAGGGCATTGTGTCAAGTTTCAGGCTTTTTCATGCAGATATTTTCAGAATTAATTCTGGGGATCTAAAAATTTGGGATGCTTCTAAGATGGTATAATTGTAGGGGAAGTGATCATTGCTCTCCTGATCTGCATTCTGAAAAGCCCCTTATTCTCCTTCAGCTGCAAGAATCAACTTCCTTTTTGGTTCTGGAACTTTGTCCCAGAACCACTTGTGAGCAATAGAATCACCAATCAAGGCCAGTTATATCCTAGTGCCAACAAAGGGTCCTCAGTAATGTCTTTCTGACTAATTTTCTGTCCATCTTACCGTTTTGGGCTGAGATCTCCTGAACCTGCTGCTGCTGTTTTCCCAGCTATTTCCAAAACCCTCCTTAACAGCTCCCGTCACGTTCCAGGCCTGCTCCCACCCCAGTATTACAGACCTTAGACCTCCTAAATTGTTTTAGATTGGAAAAATGTCTTCCTTTATTGGGATTTCCAGTCTAAAACTTGACTTGAAGAATTATTTTAAAGTTGTGTGGAGGGGAATGTTGGGAAAGCTGAATCTTGGTCTGTGCTCTGCCATCTTGGCTCTGTCTCCTCATTCCACCTTTAAACAGCTGTAATAGAATTATTTTTCCTGACATGGAATCTCTTTGCAAATTCTCCTCAGTGCTCTTGAATCTGCTTTCTAGGGATAATTGGAACAAATTCCATCCCTCTTCCATGCGACACCTTTTAAAACGTCCAAAGACCATACCATATTCCTCCTGAGTCTTTGCATCCTTTTGTAATGAACTCAAGTATTTTCACTGTCCTAATGGCCTCTACTGGATACTCTCCAGTTTTACAATGTCCTTTTTAACCCACAGTGCTCCAAACTTAGCACAGTATTCTTCAAATGTGGACTGAACCATTTCTTTGTTCCTGGAAGCTAAGCTGCTCCCGATACAGCCTGATGATGTTCTGTTTTGTGGCTGCCATATCCTCCCTCTGACTCATTGGGACTTTGCAATTTATTAACTCTGGATCCCTTTCTAGACATTGGCTATGAGCCTATGCCTCCTCCATCTTATATTTGTGGAACTGATTTTTTGGTACCCAAGTTTAAGACTTTACATGGATCCCTACTTAATATCAGGTTCTTGAATTCAGCCTGGCGTTCTAGAGTCAAGATCCTTTTGGCTCCTACCTCTGTCATCCAGACTGTTAATGACTCCACCTAGCTTCATTTTCTTTCCAAATCAGGTACACATATCATCTTAACTTTATTCAAGCCATTGAAAATGAAAGGTGAACAGCAAACAGAAATGTTAAACAGGATAGGCCCAAGTATGGATTTCTGGGGTAATTCACTGGAGACTCCTGACACATCCACACGCAACCATTAACAACTGTTCTTTGAAGTTCCCAGCTCTGACATTATAATGAATATTATAAGGTCCTTTCTAGGGATGACAGTCTGTATTCTAAGGCTGCTTTCAACTCTGACATTTCATGTTTTAAGTTCCTTCCCAGATCAGATATTTTCATCTAGGTAGGGTTATTTCCTGATTCTATGTACAGTAAAAAGAGTTCAGCATAGCCTCCACTAATTTCTTATTTCCCTGAACTCGCATAACACTTCCAACCTGAAATTAATAATATAGTTATTTAGTCATTCATTTATTTTGCATTTGCTTCCAATTCATCCATCCATTTGTTTGTATACCCATTCATCCATTTATAGAGTCAATAAAATGCCGCTCATGGGTTAGTCACTTTTCAGGTCCTGGTTCTCTGTTACTTTTACAGTTTTATGAACCCAAATAAAATCACCCAACTAAAGTTTAGGTTCCTTGAAGACACAGATATTTTCTCATAAATTTTTATCTCTCCCACAGCATTGAACAGAAGGCTGATCACATTTAGAGAGTACACTCAGAAATGATCAGATGCACTCCTCTGTAATTCACCGCTCCTCCCATGAAACTGCCAAACTAATATTCCTAAAGCCTTGATCTGACCATCTTACTTTTCTGCTCTAAAATCTTCAGGATAAAATACAAATTTCTCTGGTGAGCATTTAAAGTCTTAGCAGCTCAGGTTTAGTCCATCTTTCCAAGTCAATAGCACTTTGCTTCTCTTCATCTATCTCTGTTCCTTCATCACGTGCAAAATTCCCACTTTCTGCCCCCATGCCTGGAATTCTCTTTCTCATTATTAAAGCCCATTAAAAAATTGAGTGATCATTTTAAAAATTGTTGAGTATTTTATTTTTCCCGGCCACATGCAAAAACAATTTTAGCATTTGTGTTCAAAACTTTGAATTCCAAATTTTCTTCCTTCCCACTCATACTCCCCATTGAAAAAGGCCAGCAATTCTCTATAAGCCATACATGTGTAGTTATACAAAACCATTTCCACATTAGTCATGTTGTGAAAGAAAACCCAGACAAAACAAAACAAAACAAAAAAAAAAAAACAAAAACAAAACCCAAACTCCTCAAAAAAAAAATAAAGCAAAAAAAGAGTATATTTCAATCTGTATTCAGACACTCTCAGTTCTTTCTCTGGGTTTGGATAGCATTTTTCATTATAGCTCCTTCAGAATAGTCTTGGATCATTGGATTTGCCCCATTTTTCAAAAGGATTTTCCTAATTCCTGCAGTTTTTAGTGTCACATCCTCACTCCCAAACCTACCAAAGTAGTGCGGGGTTGCTCCTGATAGAATTCAGGCTAAGCGGGTAGAAAACAATGTCTTAGCTTTTCTTTTGTTCTGGCTCAAAATGAATTTGTGTGCTGAGACTGAAAATTCTAACCCTAAGTAAGGAGGCTGTCTGTATTCTAGGACTGTCCTTTTCTGCTCAGGGAAAGGAATTGAAAAGAAAAGACTTCATCTTAGCCCGGTGTTCATTGTCTTCCTTGTTAACGGTCCTGGCACTAAGGAGCTGTCCGCCTGCCTGTATTAGGGAGATGCTCTGCTCCCTAGAGTGTTAGTCTCGTTTTTGGATGACCTGCAGGTAGTCCTGAAGAGAGGAAGCCCAGAATCTGACAAATAATCCCTTTCAGGGACTACATCCACAGTATCATCCGGCAGCACCGTGAGACTGGACCTCAATGCCCAGAAGAGACTGAGACCCGGAGAACAACATTCATGAAATCAGTGGATTAAACCCAGCTGAATTTGGGGACCAGAATTGTGACACTGAGACCCAGAAGTGACATTTGTTAACAGGCTATATTTCCATATTTGTGACAACTTCAGCTTCCCCCATTGCCTCTCACTTAGTAGTCATTTAATTAATGCTAGTTGATTTATTTATCGATAAGACCTAGAAATTCTGGGAAATGCAGGGTTTTATTGAATCATAAAATCTCAGGCAGTTCTTTAGAGCTAATTTAATCTAATCTAATTTCTCACTGCTGTAGAAATCTTCTCTTTCCCTAATAGATCATGATCGGACTTCTGCTCGAGTGCTCTCAGCGAGCTCAGTAGCCAGCTCAACCTTTTGTGGACAGTTTAAATGCTTAGAAAGCTCTTTCTTTCGCTAGAATGAAATTGATCTCTGCTCCCCTCTTTCATATTCCAGCCTCCACCTATTGCTCGTACATCTTTCACCTGCGGCTACATCATGTGAGGGTCCTCCTTTTTTCCAGGTATTTGAAGGCACCTGTCATGTCTCCCTTAAATTCTCTCTTCTCTAGGTGTTTAACCTAGAGTAATAAATGTTCCCCTCTGATCCTGAACCCTTTCCTTTAGATAATTTCAGGCTTGTCAAAGCAAGCAGGAAAATTTATGAACCCCCTCCTCCCCCCCCAACCCCGTTTCCTACTTAGCAAGGCTGCCTTGGAAAGTAATGATTTCCTTATCACTGGAAGTTTTGTTTGTTTGTTTGTTTGTTTTTTTTAGCAAAGGTTGATGACACTTGGGAGGTGGGATGCAGAAGGGATGCTTCTTTGGGTCTAGTTGGACTGGAGGCTGTTGAGGTCCCTGACATCCTGTGACTGAGTCTGTGATGTTAAAAAGCGACAGCTGACCAGATATTCTTGAGTGAGATCCTGACTCCTTCCCCAACCCCCAGGATTTTGGTTTCTGAAGCGAGTTGCCCTGGTGTGATGGTAACCCAGACAACTAGGAAGGCTGATGGAGCAGAGCTGGGTGTGCCAGCTGGGAGAACACTGCTGACCCTGGGCCTCTGCCCTTTCTCTTTCTTTCTGTGTCCTATAAACTGTTACAATCAAGGTTCTAAGTACCGATCTCTCCTGTGACTAAGATCATTCCAATTTCTGGCCACTGAAAACCCTTTGGTTTTCGACCTTTACACACCTTCTCTCACTGCCCCTATCTCCGGAGCTCCTTCCTTTTATGCTATGTCCCATGCCAAGAATCTTCCTTTATATGAGTTAAAAACATTCCGTGATAAAAGACAGCATATAATATAATATAATAAAAGATTAAATTTAATTCTAGAAACATTCGTTAAGTGCCTCGTACCACAGCAACCACAAGATTATGTGATGATCAACTATGTTGGACTTGGCTTTTTTCAGCAATGAGATGATTCAAGGAAATTCTAATAGACTTGTGATGGAGAGAGCCATCCACACCCAGAGAGAGAACTATGAAGACTGAACATGGCTCGAAGCATAGTATTTTTTTTTTTTTGGATGGTATTGCTTGTCATTTGTTTGCTGGTTTTATTTTCCTTTTTCCATTTTTCTTTTCCTTTGATCTGATTTATTTTGTGCAGTATTATGAATATGGAAATATGTCTAGAAGAATTGCACATGTTAAACCTATAGTTGATTGTTTGCTGTCTAGGGGATGGGGGAGGGAGAAAAATTTAGAACACAAGGTTTTGCAAAACTGAATGTTTGAAAACATTCGCACGTTTTTGGAAAAATAAAAAGCTATATTACAAAAAAGAGAAATAAATCAGGCAAAACAAAATACCTAGTTCGCAGTCCAGTCACTTAAAAAGTTCTAGATGGTTTTCAGGGCAGGTAGTTTTTCCAGCAGATGGGGAGGTGAGAGGACAAGGACGGGGCCCTGGATGAGGGACCGATCGTGAACAGGCAGCAGAGTGAAAAGTCTGGGTCCATGTTCGGAGGGGACAGGAGGGAAGCTCATTCATAATCAGAACCAGAGGAGGATGGCCCTCTCTGATTTGGTGGCCAGACCAAGCTCTACACAATGAGGTATCTATGGGATGAAAGGGAATGGTTCTTATTCCTCCTGCAGACAATCCCCACTCGAGATGTGGGGCACTCTGGGACAGCGGGCTTAGGTGATCGGGCACCTTTTGGGTTTTCCTCAGCTCTTGCCCAGATCTCAGGCCAGCAGCCCCTGACACTGCTCTCCTTTCTTTTTTCTGGAAGCTTCTCAGCCTTGAAAAGCCCTCCTTCCCTAACCTATTTTAATTCCTTCTACACAGGAGTTTGGTTATGAGCTATTGTCAAGCTGATCAAAGTTAAAGCCAATTAGTGGCTGGGGTTCGAGGTAGGTCTATGTCCAAGTTAGGGGTGGGTCATTGTCTGAATTCAGGAGGCCATCTGCATCCAAGGTTAGGGGTCGGTTTGTAGCTGGGGTGAAGGGTCATCGTGTGTCCAAAGTTAAGGGTCAGTCAGTGTCGGGAATTAGGGGGTCGCTCTGTGTCTGAGGTTTGAGAACGGCATACGGCACGTCTGGGGCCAGGGTCAGGCGTCCAGCATCCTATTCATCAGTGTCCTATTGAGAAGACCTCCAATTCTTTCCTTTTTAAAAATCACTCCCTGCCAGGGGAAGTCAAAAACACTCATCTGACCGGGAGCAATGAATAGTCTGTGGATTGGCGCTGATTGATGTGGCCCTTGAAAGACAAGCATTCTGAAGCAAATGACGAAATCAAAATCTGCTTTTTTCTTCAGCTAAGACCCAGCACAGAGAAAGCTGATGGAACCATCGATAGTTTATTTCAATCAAGAATTGTCTTCAGCAGATGAGAACACACTGGAAACCGTTCCCTGATCACAGAATGATCTCTGGACCCGGCTACAGACTTTAACTAATCCCGGCTGACCTTTACCATTGTCCAGAGACTCCCCTTTGGAACTGTCCGCAGACTGATAATTAATCACAGCCTTTCATCCTGGGGACAGAATGACCCCTAGCCCTGGTTATATTTTGGAAACAGACTGACCTCACCCCTTGCCAAAGGCTTTCCCTACACTGGCCACCTATGACCTCCAACCCCGTTCATGGGATGGTCCCTCTCTCTGGACACCAACCCAGCCCCCTCACAGATTACCGCCGTTGGATGGAGTGAAAGAGAGTGGGGCAGCTCCGACCGGTGGTCCCGCTCCGAGAGCCCGGGCTCTCCCCCCTGAGGACCTCGTTAGCCTCCCCAGGCCGCTCCCGGTCACTTCCATCACCAGACCACTCCATCCGCCTGACCTTGGTGCCGGGTCACCGCTCGCTTCCACAGTGTCCCATCTGCTGCCCCGAAACTGGGACGCCGCTGCCCGCTAAAGCAATTAATCGGGAATTGGAAAGAGCCCAGTGAGACTGGCCCGAGACTCAGAGAACATTTGGCTCCAGGAAATCCCACGAGAAGACGAGCCCATGAACAGAAGCGAGCTTGAAGTGGATTAAAGCTCTCAGTGGGAGAGACTGAGGGGAGCGTTGGGGAGGAAGGTTGCCCTGGAGCCAGGTGGGGGATCCCCCTTACTCGTGGCCTTTGAAAATTGGACAGGTTTTCTTTAGTGTCTGATCATAGGATTTAGCCACAGGAGGTACTTTAGAGCTCATTTGGTCCAATCTTCCCTTTTTCTTTATACTCAGACCTAGAGAAGATGGTGTAGTGATCCTGGGCAAGTCACTGCATTGTGCTTGCCTCCGTTTTCTCATCTGTAAAATGAGCTGGAGAAGGAAATGGCCGACCACTCAGCGGCTTCTGTGGCTCTACTTGCTGTTCCTGGAACTTGGCTGTGATTTTCCCATTGTGTCCCCATGGCCAGAGTGCTCTCCCTCCTTCCTAACTTCCCTGGGCTCCTTCAAGATCTCACCTTCTCCAGGAAGCCTTTCTGGCTGACCTCCCCTGGCCAGGCCCCCATCAGACTGTGAGCTCTGGAGGGCAGCGATTTTCTTTGTATCCTTCACGGCTTAGCAGAGTGCCTGCATCTAGTAGGTGCTTAATAAATGCTCACTGACTGAATGACCCATACAGAGCTTACATTCTAATGCAATGCCTTCACACGGGAAATGGAGAAAATAAGAATAAGGTGATATCATTAGTGTGTATTCATGTGTATGAATGAATGAAAAAGTAAATTTATAAAAAATATATTAAAATAAATTTAATTTAATAAAAATTTATCTAATAAAAAATCATTTATTAAGTGCTCACTATGTGCAACGCACTGGGGATAAGTAGCAAAGCCAGACAGTTGTTGCTTCCAAAGAGCTCCAGTTCTGATGGGGGAGACCGTTCCTATGGAAGGTTTCAGCCACAAGTCAGGTGGGAGGGACCCGTGGCAGCAAAGCAAATGATCGGGTCTCTTACTCTGTGTCATTTCTACCAGAAGATCATCCGAGCTCCCGACGTGGAACCGCTGGGCGGCGCCGAGGACTCTGGGAGCAAGAACCGTCTCCAGAAGCTGGGGCCGTAGAACCTGGGAGCACCAGACTGCCCCGGCTCCCTATACCCTAGGCTGGCTAGTTGCCTGCTGATTGGGTCTGCCTTCTAGAAGAAGTCACAGCCCACAGTCAATTTGCTGAATCTACGAGGGGATTAAACTGGCTTTTGAGGCTCTGGAATCCTGGGATAGAGCGGTGATCTCAAGCTTCCAGAATTCCACTCAGATTCAGGAGAACTGGATTCAAATCCTAGACGTGATACTGACCAGCTGGGGGGGTATCGGGCAAGTCATGTGGCCTTTGGTCCTAAGCTTTCTCATCTGCCAAACCAAGAAAATGACCCTAGTGTTTTGTAGAGGAAGGAGATCCTGATCCTTAAAGTCAGGAGGACTTGGATGCAGGCCCCCCGCCTTTGCTACACACTGGCACATGACTGGACAAGTTACGGTTCCTCTCGATGCTCTAAACAGTTCTCCACAACTGAAAAGTTCAGGGAAAAGGCCGACCTGCATTGGTGGAGGGACTTTCGCTCCTTGGGAAGTCCTTCTAACAAAGAAATCACAAGTCCTTTCCCTCCCCTAAACACTTTACCAAGTGCTTTACAAATAGTATCCCCACGACAACTCTAGGAGGTGGGTGCTGTTATTATCCCTATTTTATAAATGAGGAGATTGAGGCAGATTGAGGTTAACTGACTTGGCAGGTCCCACAACTTCTGTCTGAGACTGGATTTGAACTCAGGTCTTCTTACCCCCAGCCAGATCAGTTTACTCACAGCGCTACTTAGCTGCATGTGGGAACAATAAGCAAGTGTTGCAAACTTTTTGGCTTTAGCGCTCACCTTGATCTTACTTCCCAAGTCTGTAGTCACCGGGGGGCTCCCAGCAGTCCTTTCCTCGGCTACAACTGCCTCTCCCGTTAGAATTGAAGCTCTGTGAGGGCGAGGATTTTCTCTGAAAATGCCAGTATTTGGCACAGTAATGGGCACCTAGAATGCCCATTGACCTGCCGTATAAAAAGCCTTTCAAAGGGCTTTGTGGGGTACAAGCTTTATAATCGCCAAATGTTATACGGAAGGATCTAGCAAAATATGGAGAGAGGGAAATTGCTAGTTCTAAGGCTGGCTTCCTTTGCATGTCATCAGTCTTTGCTGACTACCTGCCAGGTGTCAGTCATGGCGGGGGTGGGTGGGTGGGGTTTCCATTCTGCTGGGAGGGAGGGACGGAGCACGTAAACAGGTGAGTCACCAGGAGAGAATTTGACAAAGGATGGAAGGACACCATTGAAGGTCCCCATGGGAGACGGCACCTGAGACGATTCTCCAGGGAAGCAAAAGGTTTTAAGAAATGGAGATGGAGAGGAATGAAGTCCGGGTTTTGGGGACGGTTCATATAAAAGCATAAAAATGGAATACCCAGTGTGAGGAACAGCCGCAGGTCAGTTTGGGTGGAACGTAGGGGGCATAAAGGGGTGTGATTTCAGATGTCTGAAAAGGTAGGTTGGAGTCAAATTGTGAAGACGTTTGTATTTTATCTTGATTAATCATTAATTAATAAAACATTTACTATATACCAGACACTGTTAAACATGTTATGATTATTATCTCATTTGATCCTCACAACAATCTTAGAAAGTAGATGCTTGGGAGGTTGGAGTCAGATTGTGAAGAATTTTGTATTTTATCCTGAAGGTAATAATAATAATAATTAATCATTAATTAATAAAACATTTACTATATGCCAGACACTGTTAAACACATTATGAGTATTATCTCATTTGATTCTCACAGCAATCTTGGGAGGTAGATGCTATTTTTATCCCCATTTTACAGATGAGGAAACTGAGGCAAATTGTTATGTTACTTGTCCGGAGTCACACAGCTAGTAAGTGAGGAAATAGAGAACCACTAAGTCTTTTTTTTTATGCCAGACACTATTAAACACATTATGAATATTATCTCATTTGATCCTCACAACAATCTTGGGAGGTAGATGCTATTTTTATCCCCATTTTACAGATGAGGAAACTGAGGCAAGTTGAAGTTACTTGACTTGTCACTTGCGAGTCCCCTGACTTGTCCAGAGTCACACAGCTAGTAAGTGAGGCAATAGAGAACTACTAAGTCTTTTTTACTGAATAAGCAATGTAGCCAGACCTGCACTTTAGAAATCAGTATGGAGAATGTTTTGGAGAAAGAAGAGACTCAAAGGCAGACTAATTAGGAGGGTAAATGACTGCTTATAGCAAGACTGTGAATTGTCAAAGAAGGAAAAAAAGGGCTGCTATTTGCAAACGTATGAAAAAAAAAGTTTTTTATATTTAGGATTTTCCTTGCTTCTAAGTTGTGGGATTTAGGCGCGTGTACCTTTGGTTGAGAGTAGGGAGACTGGGTCACTGCAGCTGGCAGGGGAGACATTTCAATTCAATAATCTCTAAAGTTTATCCCAACTCTGTGATTCTCTGATTCTGAATATCACCCTTTCTTTACTTTCCTATATGTGTGTGTGTGTGTGTGTGTGTGTGTGTGTGTGTGTGTATCTATATATATCTATCTATATATATTTAGCATTTGTTCCCAATTAGTTTTGATGTTTGTTTTTCTTTTTAATTTGAGTTTGGGCTCCTTGAAGTTTCACTGCATGTATATAAACGATAAAGGATCATACCATTTTACAATTTAATCAGAACAATCTTGGCCAGAGGCAGTAGGTTTAGTGGAAAAATTCTGAAGCGCGGGGAATGGGGAGAACTGATTTCCAGACCTGATTTTGCTGCGAATGTGTGAGCTTCAGCAGGTTACATGACTTTGAGTCTCAGTTTCCTCTCTGGTCCCCTGGAACTAATTGCCCTTCCCTCTTCCCAGGGCTTTTCTGAGGACCAAATACCAAGTGTTATCGTGCTTTTCAAAACCTCAGTGTTAATGTTTTTGTGATTATGTAACGATTATTCAAAAGTTCTCCTTTCCAAAAATAATAGGACTGCTCCCTGCTCCATCTGTCCCCAGTAGCCGGGACCAGCCCTTGACCTTCAGAGATCACTGCAGACACAGAAGGAGGTGAAGGAAATTGGATTCGGGAACAGGCCCGAGGTGGGGACAGAGGCTCGGCCCCCAGCTCTGGGTCAGAGCGGCCATCACCTCCGCAGCAGACTCAAAGGACACAGTCCTAGAGCTAAAAGCAACCTTAGAGGTCTCCCCTCGTTACTTAACTAACAACCAGACATGTCCCTGAAGTCAGATTTGCTGCTTCGTTGAGGTTTTCTTAAATTCTGGTCCTTCTAAGAACAGACGAGGAAAGCAAAAGTCCAAGCTCCCACGTGCAGCCAGAGGCCAGCCTGTGCTTTCAGGTGCGGCCCAAACGCCGCCACCTCCACAATGGCCTCCTTGCTTAACGCCCGGCCAGACCAAATCTCTTTTTCTCTCCATCCTCCCGTTGTTCCTTTCCCTCCTTAGATTGCATAATAACATTGTAGGTTATATTATGGTTATTTATAGACCTTAAATCTTTATAATCATAATAGCTAGAATTTGAAAACATTTTAAAGTTTACAAATATTATCTCATAGGTGCAATTATTACCCCTATTTTATAAATGAGGAAACTGAGGCGGACAGAGGTTAAATGACTTGCTAGGGTCCCATAGCATCTGAGGCTGGATTTGAACCTAAGTCTTCCTATCTCCAGGCTGATCAATCTACTCACGGCATGACTTAGCTGTATTAGGAATAGTTTTACCCCCACTAAAGCTACGGTTTCCAACTTTTTGTCTTTAGCCCTTAGCTTGATCTTTCCTCCCGAGTCTATAGTCACGATGGGGCTCCCAGCCTTTCCTTGGCTACAACTCTCTCTCCCTTTAGAACAGTAACTCTGTGAGGGCAAGGATTTTCTCTCCTTTGTATCCGAAGCCCCAGTATTTGGTACAGTTATGGGCACCCAGCAAACACTTAATAAATGCTCATTGATCTGATGTATAAAAAGTCTTTCCTGATTTCCTCAGTTGTGCTGCTGCCTCCCCCACGTCCTTGCGTTTGTTTGGAACTTATTCATCCTGTATGTTCTTGTACGTGATCCTTGGCTCCTCAATAGAAACATGAGCTCCTTGAGGGGAAGGGATATTTTATTCTTCTCTTTGTGTCCCCGGTACCCAGCGCAGCCTGAGCAGGGAAGGACGCTGCGTGAAGGCTCCTCAACGGATAACCCAGCCTCCCACTTCCCAAGTGAGGCACTCAAGTCATTTTTTGGTGACTTTCCTCAGGTTGCCTTCAAACTTCTATCATCCTTCATTTCCTTTTTAATTACCTTTTCTATTTACCCTTTTATTTACCTTTATTTACATTTATTTTATTTAAATAAATAAATTTATTTATTTAGTTTACTAAAAACAAACTCTCTCTCACTCTTGCTCTCGTTTCCCATGTGTCTCTCTGTACTTGTCTCTCTCTGTGTTTGTCTCTCCCTCCCTCTCCCTCCCTCTCTTCCTTTGTCTCTCTTCCTCCCTCTCTCTTTCTCTCCCCTCCTTCTCTCTCTCTCTCTCTCTCTCTCTCTCTCTCTCTCTCTCCCCCTCTCTCTTTCTGTCTCTGTCTCTGTCTCTGTCTGTCTTTCTCTTCCTCCCTCCCTCCCATCCTCCCTGCATCTCTCTCACCTTCCTTCCCTTCCTCTCTCTTTCTCTTTCTCTCTCTCCCTCCCCCTCCTTCCCTTTCTCTCTCCCTCTCTATCTCTTTGTCTCTCCCTCCCTCTCTCTTTTTCTCCTCCTCCCTCCCTCTTTCTTTTCTCTCTGTCTCTGTCTCATCTAAACCTATGATTCATCTGGATGTAAAGCTCCTATTTGAAGGATTCCTTTTGCAAATCCAAGTCAGTGTCTTTCCAGCAATTATAGTCAAGAGAATGTTTCCAAAGGCATTGAGAGACTTTGACTTGCCCTGGGGTCAAGGCATCATCCTGTGCATCATGGGTCCTCTTTGGAAATGTAAAGTCACGACCCAGATCCATCTTTCTGATACGTGGGCCGGCTTCTCATCCCCTCTCCTTTGGCATTAGCTAATAGATGTGTGCAGCACTTTGCAAATATTAGTGTTGTGGAATGCTATGATGATTATCATGCTATTTTAATTATTTTTATTATTCTTCAGTTCTCACTAAAATCAATCCTGCCATTCATGCTCTGGAGAACAGGAATAGAAAGATAAAGAAGAAACAGTCCCTGTCCTCCGAAGGCTTCCATTCTATATCTCCTTTCCTCTCGCCACCCCAGTCTCTTGCTCTAGCTGTCAGCAGGTCCTCCCATCTGCTTCTTTGTTTTTTTTTGCTCTCCCAGTTAACAAGCTTTCAGACTGAACCCAGAGATGTTCCGCAATTCCAGTTTTTAAAGTTGCCGATTCTGGGGCGACACACGCCTGTTTGATTCCTCTCCTCCCTTTGACCCCAGGAGTGAGCCACAGGACATGAGACCATCCAGATATCAGGAGCTACTCAACTCAACAAGTTCTAAATTCTGATTTCCTTTCAACTAACCCCCCTGGCAAATGTGTCTGTGATTGCAAATGGGAAGAGTATGTTTTGATAGAATTTGATGCTTGACGAAACATAGAAAAGCTGCTGACCAGCCTCTGCAAAGGAGTTCCCTCAACGGGGAATCCTATTTACAGAAAAAAATATTGTTTGCCCTTCATTTTATTTTATTTTTTATTGAATTTTTTTATTTTTAAAACATGTGCAAGGATAATTTTTCACCACTGATCCTTGCAAAACTTTGTGTCCCAATTCCCCCCCTCTTCCTGTCCCCCCTCACAGATTTGCCTTCTTTTAAAAAGGACCATTGACATCCCATGTGATGACTTGACTTGCACCTGAATTAGATTTAAATTAGGCAGAGTTCTGTAAAACCATCAGTTTCCCTCTCCTCAAGGATCATTGCCAAGACAATTCGGGATAGGGGATAGCCCGGGATGCGGTGGATGACCTTAGTGTCTTTGCTTACTGGTGAAGTTCTAAGCAGCCCACAGTCCCCTGCTTCAGCTTCCTTCCATGGCCATTGGAACCAACGGTTCTCATCCACCCACTGGGCAAAGTTTCCATCCTCCTCCCAGCAGAACCTCGAGGTCTCATCCCTTGGACCATACTTGAGCTTTCCCCTAATTTTGCCCCGAACCACTCATGTCCTTCCTCCACCGTCCTCCCCTTTATGTGTTCCCCCATCAGAATGGAAGCTCGTCACGCGTTTTTAGGGTGGCTGGTTAGGGTGGGAGGGGCTGACATTTGGCTCTCAGTTGCTCCATGGTATTCTTTTGGCAACCATTTTTCCTCCTGATGACTGACTCGGGGAAGATTCAGGCCGTTTACATTCCTCAGACTGACCCTGACCCCGGAGAGAAGGGTGTGTCTGTGGGGACGGGAAAGTGGTGTCTGGGGACAAAGGGTCCGCTCTGAAGCCGGAACAGATGGTCCTTGTGTGGCCGTTCCGGCGGGTCGCCCTCCCCTCATCCAGGTTATCCAGGGGCCTGGACCCCCCTGCGGCCTTTCTGTTCCTGGATCTTTAGCAGTGATGACCAGTGTCATCCCCCTCTCAGGGGGGATGTTGCAGTGGCAGCAACATGTGGGTCGGAGACGAGCCCGGCGTGAGAAATCTCTACTTGTTTTCTGCCCTCTGTCAGCCCCTGCTTGCCCCTCGCCCACCAGGGCTCCTTGACCTTTGAGTGACAAACAGGAAGTTTATAATCTTTCTGGGGTGGGGTCAGGGGACATCTCTGGTTCCCATCGCCCGGCACAGTTAGAATCCTCATTGGATAATTTAAAAAATCAACAGCAGAACAACTCCCACTTCTGCAGGGCTTTGTAGCTTTGAGAAATGCTTTTATCACACCAGACCTGTTATTTGTTGCATGTTCAATATGGGAGGAAGCGGCTTAAAAGACACGGATTGGCTTGTCCGGCTTTTGACTGTTGGACCCCGTACTCAGACCCAGGGCCATCTGGATCAAAATGGACTTGAGGGATCATTGAATACAACTCTTTGACAGATGAGGAGGAACCGGAGACTCAGAGAAACTCAATGATTTAACCCAGATCACACAGAAGACCTAGAACTCCCACCCAAGTGCTCCGACTCTTTCCATGACTATGTTGCAGCCAAAGCATTATGGGACAGTGGAAGGGCCTGGATTTAGATCCTGCCACTTCACAGAAGCTCAGATTTAAAAGGAATATTCTTTAACAAGAACCCCTTCTTCTTCATCCTTACCAAGGCTTATCCCCTTCTGCTTGAAAACTCCAGTGGGTGTGAATCCAACCACCTTCAGGCGGTCCATTCTACTTTGGATAATGAATTGGAGCAAGTTTTCCCTTACTCCAAGTTGGAATTTGCCCCTCTGCACTAGTGATTAGGGAAATCATCAGAGATCTCTTGCAGGGGATGAGTTTCCAAGAGATAGAGGTAGGAGGAGCTGGGACCAGAATGTGTGATCGTCCTGTTCCTGCATTAACTCTGAATGTTTGCATCAGAGTTGGTGATCCTTTGACCTTCAACTAGGGTCACATAGACAGAGCTAATATCAAGCTATTACAATCTATGATTTTGGACCTCTGAAGTCCCTTGAAGCTCCTTCATTCCAAGATTCTATGCTTTTGCATTGAATTTCAAATGAACGAGATGGAGTTGACAAGATGGCCTTGTATTTTCGCCTGCTGTAGGCTGATAAGACCGTTGGATGGGGTCACAGGGACTGGGGCTGATTGGTTGGGTGGCCATCCTTCTGGGCTCCAGAGCACCAGAGGACCGATAAGGAGACATAAAAATAAACTCAGTGGGCTGGCTGCCTAATGTCAAGTTGCCCGGGCCTTGTCCCCTGAGCTCCAGGCCCGAGTCCCCAAGGGACGGGACAGGCGACTCCACCAGGAGTCAACATTCCCCAGGCCTGGTCATTCCCTACTCTCAACCACTCACTGCTCATCCCGGTCCTCTCTGGCCAAGGGCTCTCATCACATCCTTTGAAGAAAATGAAACACCCAGAAAAGGACTCAAGATTGATCGACCCGGGTCATCAGCACTTATCCTGTAAATAAAAGTTATTTCTGAAAAAACAAACACTAAAACAAAAACAATCTCTTTCAAGTAAAGTATTTCCTTGCCTTATAACTTCTTGGTGGGGGGGACTGGAGGCCAGAGTGGAGATATTAAGAATTTTTTTCCCTTTTTGTAAATGATTCCCACACAGCAGAGCTGAAGATCAAACTTCCCAAGCCCTTGGTCTTCTCTGGGGTACAGTCTGGAGTGCAAGATACTTCTACCTTGGAAGACAGACCAGGGATCCATGAGGGAGACACCTTTCTCCTTTGCATCACATCTGGAGGGGGTAAATGAATTTGGGTGGAGGTGGGGTGAAGGGAGAAAGACATTTCTCTCCCATTTCTCTCCCAAAGGAGGCATCCCCCATTTCTGGGTTCCCCATGGAGCATCACTGCCCTAAGATGACAGGACTTCCAGGGGCCTTCCCAACTGGGGGACTTTGGAGGAATTTCCCAGAAGGCTCAGCTTCAGTTAAAACTCCATTTTGGCATTCTCCTCCCCCTGCCCCAGGCCGGGCTCAAAGTCTGTGATATAAGATAAAGAGAAAGAAAGAAAGAAAAAAAGAAAGAGAGAGAGAGAGAGAAAGAAAGAAAAAGAAAGAGAAAGAAAGAAAAAGAAACTATTGTTTAAGACAAAGGTCCAGTTTTACTCTACCTGGCCACAGGAGATTTTAGAAGTCCCAGGAAGTTCCTCTAGACCTCTCCCAAATCTCTCCCATGGTCCTATTATGGTTTCTGATTTTTTTTTTTATTTCAATGTAATCCTTTGGCTAAAGATGTTGTCTTCAGAGAGCTCCATTAGAAAATTACTTGATAGTGAAAACTATATAATTGGGCCGTATTTCAAGCTTCTGTGACATTTTTTATTTAATGTTTCTCACAGAACATGTATGTGAGAATGAGGGCAAGGAGACATTACCTTTATTTGACCGATGGAGAGCTAAGATTTCTCCCTTCTTCACCCCTGACTCTACCTCTGTCTGTCTTAATCTCTTACACATGCTCTCTCTGTCTCTTGTTTATTTCTCTCTCTCTAGAGAGTGGGAAGTTTCCTCTATTCTATGTCTATCTCTCCTTTCTTTTTTCTTCTTCCCCATCCCTTTCTCTCTTAATTTTGGTTGAAATCCTTGAGATCATGACCCATGAAGAGAAACAGGAGGATCTGGGGACATTTAACTTGAAGAAGAGACCCGTAGACACAGAGCTGGTAGGACTCTTTCTTCCTCAAGGATCTGAAGAGATGTCCCACAAAAGACAGGGCCTGATGCCCTATATATGTGTGTGTGTGTGTGTGTGTGTATACATACTATATACATTATATCATACATATACCATATGTATATGTATACATATATATATATATATGTAGTAGCATAATGGATAAAAATGGCAAAGAAGAAAACAAGTTTTATGGAAAGAAAAAGAAAGTGGGAACAATGAGCTCCAGTTCAAGCAGATTCGGTTGCCTTGGGACATAATGAGCTTGTTCTTGCCTCCCGAGAGGTCTTTGAGCCAAGACCGGATGACTATTTGTCTGTGGGCTGAAAAGGAGATTGGGAAATTTGGGTATGGACTTGACTAGGTCATAGGATCACAGGGTCAGGGCTACAAGGGAGGGAGGAGGTCCCCGTGTTTTACAGAGAAGCTAAGGAACTTGCCCAAGATTACCCAGGGACTCGGTGGGAAAGCTGAGACTTGAACACAGGTGCTCAGACCCCAAGCTTCCCCGTGGTGCATCACTGCCCTAAGACGACAGGACTTGTAGGGGCCCTCCCAACTCGGGGACTTTGCAGGAATTTCCCAGCAGGCTCAGCTTCAGTTAAAACTCCCTTTTGGCATCCTGCTGCCCCTGCCCCAGGCCGGGCCCAAAGTCCTTGATAGAAGGACATGGTTTTCTTTCACAATCAAGCCGGGGGCAGGCCCGGATTGATGGATGGGCTGTTTGTCTTCCCCAGCTGTGGCCGGGAGCCCTGGCCCAGGGCTGACGCTCACTCCTGGGCTTTCTTTGTGTGACAGATGGAGCTGTTGGAAAGTTCACTGAGTAAATCAGACTTTTGCAAAGGAGCCGTATTTTACATATACAAGGAAAACTCATGAGTTAGGAGGCTCTCAGGGCAAATCCTTTGTGATGTTTGCCAAAGGCTGCTCCGGGCGCACTCCATCTTCTGCGGAAAGCCTTCTCCCGCTCTCCCCCTCCTTCTCTTCCCTGCCCTGCGATGGACGGTTTCTGCCATATGTTGTGGGCACTCAGACGTAAAACCGGAAAGGGCCACGTTGAGTTTTATATCTGAATCTCTGTGACCCTATTTGGGACTTTCTTGGCAAAGATACCGGAGGGTTTGCCATTTCCTTCTCCGATGAATTTTCCAGATGAGGAAACTGAGGCAAAAAGAGTTCAGTGGCTTGTCCAGGTTCACACAGCCACTAACTGTCTGAGGCTGAATTTGCACTCGGGTCTTGACTCCTGGTCTGGCGCTCTATCCCCTGGCTGCCCCTCCGCTCATTTTACAGTCAAGGATTCTGAGACCCAGAGCGGGGAGCCAGAAAGGAGAAAGCTCGTCTGCCTGAACTGAACCCCGGGCCCCAACCCAGGCCGCGCCATCTTGGGTTTGTTAGCCCTTCACTGCCCTCCACAAAGCCTCCGACACTTACTAGCTGCGTGACCCGGGGCAAGTCGCTTTGGTTCATTTGCCTCAGTTTCCTCACCTGTAAAAACGGGGACAGCGCTAGCACCTCCTCCCGGAGTTGTGGAATGAGGTAATATTTGTGAAGGGCTCAGCACGGGGCCTGGCCCAGGACGGGGATCCTTGTTCTCCGAATGCCGCGCTGGGGGGCTGGGCTCCGGCCTGCGGCCACGTCGGCTCTCTCATCCCCCCCGAATGCTCGGCACGGCCAAGGGCACGCGGGAGGCAACGGCAAGTCACCGATAAAGTAAATTTGTTTATTATTCGGCCAGACTGGGTTTTCATCCGCCGGGTCTGTTGGCAGCGGAGCCCAGCGGAGCGCAGACTTTTCCCTGTATTCATTATTATCCGCCTGACTCTGATGGGCCCAAGGCTGCAGGAGCCCAAGCCCTGCCCGCTGACGCGGCGCGTTGTTCTCGCGCTCGCCTCCATTTCACGGCTCTGATGGCTCCTTTTCCCAGCGAGGGCATGAGGTAATCTCATTTCCACTCAGAGCAGCCACGCCAGCGGCAGACAAGTCACCTGAGGGGTCTGGGCCAGCTCCCCACTGTCGGGTGGCTGCTGTTGCATTATGGGGGGAAGGGGGAGGGGCAAGATGGGGCCTGGGCTAGTTCTCCACTGAGGGGTGGCTGCTGTTGCATTGTGGGGGCAAGGGGGAGGGGCAAGATGGGGCCTGGGCTAGCTCCCCACTGTCGGGTGGCTGCTGTTGCATTGTGGGGGCAAAGGGGAGGGGCAAGATGGGGCCTGGGCTAGTTCTCCACTGAGGGGTGGCTGCTGTTGCATTATGGGGGCAAGGGGGAGGGGCAAGATGGGGCCTGGGCTAGTTCTCCACTGAGGGGTGGCTGCTGTTGCATTGTGGGGGCAAGGGGGAGGGGCAAGATGGATCCTTGAGGATTTCAGATCCAGAGCTGAGGGGCAAGGGGGGCGGGCTCAAATGCATCAAAGCCGACTGGCTCATCTGACAGATGAGGAAACTGAGGCCCAGGAAACTAGGCAGCTGGTTGGGAGCCATACAGACAGTCTGTCAATGGGCATTTAAAATGCTGATTAAGTACTTCCTGCGCCAGGTTAAGTGCCCGGGGTCCAAAGAATGGGCGAGTGCGAGGTTCCGGACCTCCGAGAACTCACTTTCCCGTGGGAGTTAATGTGCAGACCGCGTTACAGATGCAGTTTTGAGCCACTCTCAGTCAATCAACAAGCGCTTACCAAGTGCCCACTATGTGCCGGGCTACAGCCACGCTTAGGCCATGTACCATAGGTGAACACACGGTATCACATGGCTGTACTTCGTACATGTTCAGAATGTCCCGAAATCTTGATAGAATTTTAGTCTTAAAAACATCCCTCCCTCCGCTGGGTGTTTCCCACACAAACCTGTCCCAAGGCGGTAAAGGGCTGGAACTCTGAATATGTGCCCGGGAACCAGACTGCCAGCACTTACGGTAATTACCGGTGGGACAGTCATGCACGTGCTGGGAAAATGGCCCCTCCCACTCTCCTGTGCTGGCTCTGTCTGTTGGTGTAGAGACATTGTGGGAGGGACGAGGGGGTGGGGTCAGAGGAGCCAGGGTGCAGCAGACCAGGAGAAGGGAGGTCGGGGAGAGCTTGTGTCCATCCCCTTCACCTCTACCCCTAAAGACCAAGAGTAAAGACCAAGGACTTCTGCTTATCCCGACTGGGGCTGACCCTGAGGCCTCCCGGGAGCTAGCCCGGAGCTTACACACGTATTGGTATATGGGACATATTAACACACACCCGGCTCGCAGGGGAGGCAATGACTAAAGCAGGAGTTGAAACCCGGCCTTCTGACCCTGCCCATTGGACCATCCCGTCCAAGTCCATGCTGCGCAATACAAGGAAGACAGGGGGGCGGGAGAGGAATGGCTTCTGCCCAGAGCCACAACTGAGGTGACATGACCAGGGCTTTGCCCCAGGGGCCAACTTTAAGGCGGCATTAAGGCTTCCTTTCTGCGGTTACCATTTGGCCCAACATCCCCCTTCCCTGATGTCTCCCGGTGTCTCCGTTCCTTGCAGGATCATAAAGGTCCCAACCCTCTCTCTCTGCATCTCCCTCCCCTTCTTCCTGGACTTGTCCACTGTCACGGCTCTGCACGGCTGCATGGCCTCCTTTCCTCCCGTGGGCTTCCCGCTGCAACTGCATCTGCTCCGGGCAGATTGTCCTTCCCCATCCCTTCTCTCTATCCTCTCTGAGCCCCTCCCTCTGCCCTCTCCATACTCTCTGAGCCCTCCCCTTCCCCCTCTCCATCCTCTCCGAGCCTCTCTCTCCATCCTCTCTGAGCCCCTTCCTCCGCCCTCTCCACGCCCCTCTCTCCATCCTCTCTGAGCCTCTCTCTCCATCCTCTCTGAGCCTCTCTCTCCATCTTCTCTGAGCCCCTCCCTCCATCCTCTCTGAGCCCCTCCCTCCGCCCTCTCCACGCCCCTCTCTCCATCCTCTCTGAGCCTCTCTCTCCATCCTCTCTGAGCCCCTCCTCCATCCTCTCTGAGCCCCTCCCTCCATCCTCTCTGAGCCCCTCCCTCCATCCTCTCTGAGCCTCTCTCTCCATCCTCTCTGAGCCCCTTCCTCCGCCCTCTCCACGCCCCTCTCTCCATCCTCTCTGAGCCCCTCCCTCCATCCTCTCCGAGCCTCTCTCTCCATCCTCTCTGAGCCCCTTCCTCCGCCCTCTCCACGCCCCTCTCTCCATCCTCTCTGAGCCTCTCTCTCCATCTTCTCTGAGCCCCTCTCTCCATCCTCTCTGAGCCCCTCCCTCCGCCCTCTCCACGCCCCTCTCTCCATCCTCTCTGAGCCTCTCCATCCTCTCTGAGCCCCTCCCTCCATCCTCTCTGAGCCTCTCTCTCCATCCTCTCTGAGCCCCTCCCTCCATCCTCTCTGAGCCTCTCTCTCCATCCTCTCTGAGCCCCCGCCCTCCATCCTCTCTGAGCCTCTCTCTCCATCCTCTCTGAGCCCCTCCCTCCATCCTTTCTGAGCCCCTCCCTCCATACTCTCCGAAAACAAAGGTCCATCCCAACTGGATTTACTCGGGTGCCAGAACTCCTCGTTATTCTTGCCCTTCTGCCCTTCTCTTCAGGGAGATTGTTGTATGATTTGTAATCCTTGGTTCCGATCCAAGGGCTAATTAGCTTCACTTCAGGAACAGAATGGGAAGTCAGGGAAATAAAGCAGATTAGGCCGTGGGCTCAGAGGCAACTTTTACCCTTTTTCGTCAGTTTGGACGAAGGGAAAGACGGGAGGTGCCGTTACCCAGTCTTGAAGCTGCTGCCGACCAACTCTTCTGCTTGGTGGGGAAGTGTCCACAGGCTGATGGGAACAGCAGGAGCGGAAGGGAGATGCTGGGGCTGTGTAAGTCCAGCTCTGCTATGACTGTATTACCTCGGATGAGTTACATCTCTTTATGTCTCTGTTTTATTTTATGTAAAAGAAAAATGGTCAATCTGCCCTTTCATCCCCATGGGAATATTGTGAAAATGAAATAGAACAATATTTTTGATTCAATGAGCATTTATTAAGCACCTACTGTGTGCCAGATACTCCGAGAGGCTCTGAGGATATGAAGACAAAATATCCCTGCCTTCAAGGAGCTTACATTCTAATGGGGGAGGGGATGAACAACTTACACACCTGATTGAATATAAGATGTATATAAAGTTATCACAAGAGCACCCTTTGGTTCTTAGGAAAGCCGGCACTGAACAAAGCCCAAGCCTGCTTCTTATTGTCCCTAGCCAGTGGAACTGCCATCCAACCTCCGGGGCCATTGGCTCCTGCTGTAGTTCACAAGACCAGAGGCGGGTTTTCCTGCCATTGCCCCTGTGTGGAATAGAGAGAGAAGGTGAAGAACTTACAGGAATGTATGAATTCTTTTTCTGTATTTTATTTTCATTATTTCTGTGTTTTCCCTATGACCTGTATTATAGGTGCAGGCCCATATTTACTTGAGCCTTGGCCAGCTAGAAACATATTTGCTTAACCTGAACTGATGACTTTTATCAGTATTTGACATTTATCGATATTTAGTCTATTAGCTTGACCACTGTCTGCTTGATTAAGCCTGAAGGCCCGATTTTCTGTTTCCTAGAAATCAGGTGATCTCGGGGAAACAGAAACCTTCCATTCCAATCTCTCCAAATAGCAACAACCAATTAGATGCCTCCCCCTCCCCTTCTCAATGCTCTCTTCCTTGTGATGTAATCTCTTATACAAAAGCTTTGTATCTTTATTACTTCTTTAGCCTCCTACTGTGAGCTTTCTCTTTCTTATCTGGTGATGGGACGGCTCATTCTACAGAGGTTTAATAAACAACCTTTCTGCTTTCTACTGAGTGATCTCTGAGTAGTCATTTTGGGTAAGGGTCTTCTACATCCCACACATCCAGATCCCAGTGGAGACCATGGGCCGTGGGCATCTCTCTACACCCCCTGCCCACCCTTCATTCTCTTGGTGATATCCTTCCAGCCATTTTTACAGCCTACTTCTTGTTTGGTAAAATCCACTCACTGACATTACTCATGTTACCATATTCCTCTCTGGGGCATTTTAAATGACCCCAAATTTTAATTCTATGGAAACTATGGAAGTCAAGTGTTGAAGTGGATAGAGCACTGAGCCCACAGGCAGGAAAATTTGAATTCAAATTTGGTCTCATACACAACTTAGCTGTGTGACCCTGAATAAGTCACTTAATTTCTGTCTGCTTCAGGTTTTCCATTTGGAAAATGAAAATAACACCTATTTTCCAGGGAGGTTGTGAGGATCAAATGAAATATTTATAAAATTCTTAGCACATCCCTCTCTCCCTCATTTTCCTCATCTCCCTCATCTACCTCCCCTTCTTCCCTTCCTCCTTCCTTCTCTTCCTCCTTTCCTCCTTCCCTCCCTCCTTCCCTTCCTTCCTTCCTTCTTTCCTTCCTTTCTTCCTTCCTCCCTCCCTTTTCTTCCTTCCTCCCTCCCTTTTCTTCCTTCCTTCCTTCCTTCCTTCCTTCCTTCCTTCCTTCCTTTCTTCCTTCCTTCCTTCCTTCCTTCTTTCCTTCCTTCCTTCCTTCCTTTCTCCCTTCTTCCCTCCCTCCCTCCTTTCCCTTCTTTCCTTCCTTCCTTCCTTCCTTTCTTCCTCCCTCCCTTCCTTCCTTCCCTCCCACATCATGGTGATAAGCTAATTTTTTGACTATCTGCCACAGACCATTTTCAGGACTAATAATTTCTTCTCCTCCCTCCTCATCCCCATCCTAGTAGCTGATATTTCCACCTTCTCAGTGGCTTCTCAGACAGCTTGGTCAGGGCTCCTGTTTTACTCCATCTCACTTCCCTTCTCTTCCCTTCATTGTATTTTTCCACTCAATTCCACATGAATTTCACAAAGCCCCTCTGGGCCTGTGCTGGATCATGAAGGAAAATGGAAAACAATTCCTGTCCCCAAGGAGCTTACATTCTAGTAGGGCTCCAACAAATACTTAGAGAAGCAAGCTTGAGATAATTTATGAAATGAGCACACTCACAGCTAGGCATTTCCATTGGGATATGACAGCTAAACTTTGGAGAAGTCATTGAAGGAAGATATGGCTTCAGGAAGGAAGGGAAAGTGCTTCGGCACAGGGAACAATCTGTGCAAAGATCTGGAAGAAGGAGACCAATGACTGAGTGTATGTAGGGAAGAATAAATGGACCAGTTTATCTGGAACTGAAAATCACGTGGGTCTCATTTTTCTTCATTTTCCTTCCCTTCATTTCAAGTCAGTTTTACTTCAAGGATAGGTTGGATTCTTTCTGAGATACCTTCCCACTCTGAGAAGGAAGATAGAATGAGTATCCTTCTCTTCCCCTGCTGGTGGAATAGATTTGGAGAGAGATTTGGATTTGAATTCTGACCCTCCCACCCATGTGACCTGGGTTTTTGTTGTAATTTAATCGACTCAATCGAGAAACTTTAAACAATAATTCGATTTTAAATTTATTGAGGATTCAGATCGAAAAGTTTACATTTAGAAAGGGAGTTAGTCTCTCTATTTTCTCCATTTGATGATGGGATGCTGATGACCCAGATGAGGGAGCTGAGACCCCAGGGATGAGAAGTAACTGTTTCTCACACACAGAGTGAGAAGTCAAACCAGATACCGAACCCAAATAATAGGATTATGGGTCTGAAATGGAAACCATGGAATACCTACAATTGTGTTCATTTAGCAGATGAGGAAAAATGATTAACTTGTTTAAGCTTTGAGCTAATGCCTCAAACTAAATTCTGGGTTCTTTTTGCTCCACCATATTGTCTCATTGAAACGTCCCCAAATGTCCATGAGTCGGCTCCACTCATGGGGCAGCTCATACCACTACCATCTTTATTCACTTTTCTTATGGCCCATTTTCCTTCAGAACTCTGAAACTGGAAGAGCTGGGTTCAAATCTCACCTGTCATTTACTAGCTATGAGTCATTGGACAAATTACTTAATAATTTTCCACCTCATTTTCCTTATCTGTGAAATGGGGAGGTAAGATTATCTTGTTTCCAAGCCCCTTTCCAGCTCTAAATCTCTCTGGGTGCTTCAAAGTTCATTTAGAACCTGTAGAACTGAGGGCTGGTCCCCCAAGTGATTGGGGTATGTGAATATGGGGTAGTAAAGAGATCCGCTGGCTGGGGGTTCAAGTCCCAGATCAGCTGTGACTCACCACGTGACTTGGGGTCCCTTCCTGGATTTCGTTTTCCTCGGCTGTAAAAGAGACTAAAGGATCTCTGTTGTCCCTTCGGGCTCTAACATCAGAGCATCCTCTGATTGGGGCTTGAGCCAGAGAGGTGAGTCACCACCTCTGTCCAGAGGAGAGGGACAAGCCTGGCTGTCTCGGCCATGGGAGAAAACGCAGCCTGGGGGAGAGGGAAGGGAGGAGGGCTCGTTTCTCAGCAAACCTGAATCTTCATTGGGCAGACGGCCTCTCCTCTTCCCAGCTCAGCTGGTTCTCACTTTGATTGAATTTACTGTCCACGGTCCTCACTCCTTGGGAAAGGCTCAAGAAAAACATCCGGTATCAGTCCCCAGTGCGAGAGGCCACAGAGAACAGGAACTTTCTGGATCACTGGACAGTGCATGTTTTCTCTCGGGGGCAGGAAGGGAAGGAGGAGAGTGTCATCTCCCCTGGGTCCTCCCGGGGATGGAGGGGGTTGGAGCCAAGATCCGACCTTTTAGGTACCTCCATCTTCCCTGTCCTCCATCCCGGGGGCTTGCCAGAGGCAGAAACTCCTTGACCAGGAAGCATCACAGAACACTGCTCTGCTTTTAAAAAGCAAAACAAATGAACAAAGAAAAAATATTCAAAGCTTTTCCCTCTCCCCTCTTACAGGATCTTTGAATTCAAAGATCCTATGATATAGATCCTATATGAGATCAAAGATCTTGAATTCAAGAGCCAGAAGGCGAGTTAGCCCATCAGTCCAATCAGTACAGGAGGGAGAAGCCCCTCCAGAAGATACTCAACAAGTAGCCAGAGATTTAAGTGTAAGGGGCTCTCACTGGATCACTACCATCTCAGACCATCATCAGACAAAATACACACAACAGGGAGGTTTCTTAGACTAAGGAGATGGTAATCCAGCTCAGCCCTGTTCCTATCTGGGAGCCAGTCTTAGGACCGTGAAGGATGAGAGAGCATTTTGAGAAGGGGGGCTTGCTGTGATGCTCTTGCCACAGAAGTGGCGAGGACTATTGCTTCCGGAGTATGTCCACTATGAGACCCCATCAGTGTATTTACATTTGCTTGTTAGCAAGTGAACGTCGTTAGTTTTGGGGATTGTAGAAAGGGACCTTAGAGACCATCACTTTCAATCCCATTTTTTTTTTTAAACAGATGAGGGAACTGAAGCTGAGAGAGGTTGAATGATTTCCCAGGTGGCAAGTGCTGCAAGGCAGGATTTGAATCCGGGTAGTCCCGATTCCCAGTTCACTAGTCTATAAAGTTCCACACGCTGCCTGAAAAAGCAAAGCTCAAAACAAAAGTGTTTGATGATATAGCCTAGTAAGAGAATCACCAGTAGAATATTTGTCTTCAAAACTTGGGGTGTTCTACCCTGATCAGTGGGAGGAGCGGATATAAAGATGTACATTTTTTTTTTTTTGGAAAATGTCTTACAGGATATGTGTGGAAAGGTGTGCACACACATCTAGAGGGCACACAGATGGCCAGGGCACACATCCAGAGGGGCACACTGTAGGGAATGTATGTGGTCTGGTAATTCATGTGTCTGGCACTGTGGCCCCCCTGCCATTAAGGGAAGTTCATTGTGTCTCTTTCCTTGGCCCATCTCTTCATAACTTCCACGGGGGGTGCATCCAGACTTTGATTTCTTTTTGTCCCAGGGTCATTGCCAGGCGTGACTCCATTGGGAATAATATTGTAGAGCTTTTCTCTTCTGTTAGTGTTTGGGTCTCAGGTGGAATCCTTTGTTGAAGTACTTGCCATCTTTTCCTTGTACTGAAAAAAGGAGAGACTCTGCTCTTCAAAAAAAATTATCTCATTCATTCATTCATTTATCCATCCATCTATCCATTTATTCATCCATCTATTTATCCATTGACTCATCCATCCATTTATCCATCCATCCGTCCATCCATCTATCCATCCATCCATGCACCCACCCATCCATCCATTTATCCATCCGTCCATCCATCCATCCATCCATCCATCCATCCATCCATCCATCCATCCATTTGTTTATACTCGTGTAGAGTTCAGAGGCTTGACATATGTTTTTCTAGAAAGGGAGGAGGGCCCTCACACATAGTACTAGACTAGAAGAATACCTCTAGCTGCTTTCCTCCTCGCAGGAGAGTGTGTCACTTTATCTGAACTTCAACCTGGCCTCCAAGGCTATTCCTCTCCAAAAAGAGGGCTTTGTCTCTAGTGTTTCTGGTCCTTTGATGACCAGAGAGGATTGTCAAATAAGGAGTTCCTTCAGGCGAGGTTTATTTTTAATTCTTTTCTTCCTGTTCCAGGTGGGCTGAGTCTTTGCCCCAAGTGCCTCTCTGATTTAGAGTTAGAAAGTACTTCTCACTTTTGTTTAATAGTCATTGTAAAATTTCACTCCCTAAAAACCATTTCTGTGGCTTTCCCTTTCAATTAATCACCACCAGCTGCTTGGCCTAAGGGCCCCTTGCTTTTCTCAATCTGGAGGTTTATTTTGGACTCCCACACAAGTCAATTAGAGTGAGAACAAGCAAGGAACAAAAACCACAGGTGTGCTGGAGCTAGCTCTAACCCTGATTATTAAGTTTTCAGTGTGAGCATTTACACCTGGAAATCCACAAATAATACACAGCCTCACTACTCGGTCTTTTCAGTCGTCAGACTCTTGGTGACTCCATTTGGGGTTTTCTTGGCAGAGATACTGGAGCAGTTCACCATTTTCTTTTCCAACTCATTTTTTTTTTAACAGACGAGGAGACTGAGGCAAACAGGGCCCAAGGTTCCAGAGCTACATTTGAGATTCCATCTGAAATCAAATCTTCCTGATTGACCTGGTTCTCTATCCATTGTGTCACCTAATGCCCATCCATCTCAAGGCTTGCTTTATTGTTTTGGTGATTGTCTAGATGTAAGGGGGCCATGCTAATATAAAAATTAGATTAAATTTAAGAGGGTCTCTCCCCAAGAAACATGTCCTAGCACAATCCCGAAAAAAAATCTCCAAGGGAAGTCGCAAATGAGAATACCTTCCAGAAGACATCATTTTCTGCCTCGATTCATTCCACTTCTTTCCAAATTGCTTCCTTTATTATGGCTATGGGGTGAGTACCAAGCTTCTGATCATTTGTGGATCCCTCGAAAGGACCCCAAGACTGGCAGGGAAATTTAGTCAGGAGAGGACAATGGAGAAGGGCGTGTGTATGTGGAAATGATGGCTGTCTATTTGAAGAACCGTCAGCAAGAAAATGGACCAGATGTGCCTTGTTGTAGCCCTGGAGGGTTGAACTAGTACCCTGGGTAGAATTTACAAAGAGCAAATTGGGGCTCTGAGTCACGAATGATTCCTTAGCAATTAGAACTTTCCCAAAGTGGTGGGGGTTGCTTTGGGAAGCAGCAGCTTCCCCTTAATTGGAAGTCTTCAGGCAGAGGCTGGTGACAACTTGTTGGCCATGTTGTAGACAGTGTTCTTGTTCGGGTTTCTTCTCTGAAATAGGAGAATTCTGTAATTCTGTGCAATTTCCCCCAAAACATGAGCCCTTTCTTCACAGTGACAATCACTACAATCATTTTTCAGGTTCTTCCTCTGCGCCAGGCAATGTTTCAAGAGCTTGAGAGGCAAAAACAAAAAATGAAACAAAACCTGTCTTTCTTGGTGAAATGTATCCATCAATCCATGCTGAGAGTGATGGGTTAGAGTTAAGGCTCCCTTCGGTCTAGGCTACCCATTTTTTTCTAAGAGGGAAAGATACAGACTTTCAGAGCAGGACAGTTCAACATCCCATCCTGTCCTGCCCTGTCCTATCCTCCCCTCCCTTCTCCTTCCTTCCCCTCTGCTCTCCTTGTCAGCATTTGAACCGGGTTTCCGACGTTCACGTCCAGGGCACTTTCCTGTATTTTTTTGGGGGGCAGTTTTTTCATGTTAGGTCACATAGGTGGCCATCTGCACTGCCTCCATAGGGCTCACCCTGTTCAGCTAGTTTCAGAAAAGAAAGTCTATGTTGCTTCCCTGGGACTAATATGACTTTGTTCTCATCTGTCAAAGGCTCCTGTCTCCTCTCCCCACCCGCCTTGGGATCTCTCCCCACAGTCCCTAGGACAGATGGAGTTTTCTCCAGACAATGACTGCTGATTTGGAGGGGGATCTATCATTGTTTTCCCCTCCCTAATCACTGATAAATTAAGTTTAGGAGCAAACTACTGCTATTTGTCTCCACAGTGTCTCCTCTCCTCCTCCTTTGCTCCACTCTGCTGAGTGGGGGGAGTCTCTTGTGTCCTCAGTTACAGAGGGCGTTTTCCTTCTCTTTCTCTGATGAAAGAAATATGTTCTCTCTCCCTCACAGCCGGGAAGGAGGAGGAGAAGGAGGATGAAGGACTCCAAAGTTCTCCAAGATTTTTATCTGTTGGGGGAAAATTGAATATTTCCAGACTGGGAATGAAGATGAATTAGTGAGACATACATACACATGCAAGTGAATAGAATAGAATGCACGCACGCACACACACACACACACACACACACACACACACACATACTCACTCACTCCCCCTCCCCCCCCCCCCCCCCCCCCCCCCCCGCATCCACATCTACAATCATAAGACTGGCAATGGAAAGAACATAGCTTTGGAGTATTGTATTATCTTAAGTGAGTCACTGACTCTCTGGGCTCCAGTCTTTTCACCTGTAAAATCAATATCTAGAGCTGAAAAAGATCACAGAGGTCGTTTAGTCCAACCCCTTCATTTTACAGGGATTTACCCAAATCCAGTAAAGGAAAATGATGTGTCCAGGGTCACACAGAAAATAACTTAGCAGAGCTGGGTTTTGAACCTTTTTGATTTCCCTTTTGATAAATTTCATAGACTTCATGCTGGAAGGGCTTTGGAAAGGCAAATGGAAGAGGTAGGATTAGACCTAAGGGTCATTGACTTAATCCCTCACTCTACCCGGGTCATCTGTTGGATTCCTTCATTCTACAGCTGATAAAAGAGAAGTCTTAGAAGACTTCTTTTGTGACTCAGGATACAAAGCTGGCCAGCTAGGGTCAGAGCTCCTGATTGAGGGATCCTGGACGAGTCATTTAGTTCTGATTGCCTCAGTTTCCTCATCTGTACAATGAGCTGGAGAAGGAAATGACAATTCACCCCAATACAACCAATAAAAACCCAGAAATAAAAAATAAAAAGCCAATAAAATCCCAAATGGGATCATGACTGAAATGATTGAACTTCACCTGCGTACTGACCTCTTAATTCTGGTCATGACTGGCCTCTAGATTCAACTTCTAACTCCTCCCATGCTCAGTCAATTGTCATGAAGGAATATATGGTTGGTTAGAGAGAGAGGAGAAGAGGGGTGTGGAAGAGTGGGGGAGAGTGTAGATGGCTCACTGAAGTCAGGAGTTGGACTGTTTTTGTTCCTGTTTTTGTTATTGTTGAGTTTCAGTCATATCTGTTCCTCCGTGACCCCATTTTGGGGTTTTCTTGGAGTGGTTTGCTGTTTCGTTCTTTAGCTCATTTCACAGAAGAGGAAACTGAGGCAAATAGGGTTAGATGACTTGCCCAGGGTCATGTAACTGGTAAGTGTCTGAGGTCAGAATTGAACTTGTGAAGACAAGCCTTCCTGATACCAAGTACAGGGCTCTAGCCACTGTGCCAACTTGTCACCCCATCTTCTTACAGAAACATATTAACAGCCACCATTTACAGAGCTATAAAGTTTGAAAATAATTTTATAAACATCTGCTTTGAGTTCCACTGATTAAAGTTTATTCCCATTTTGCAGATGTGGAAACTGAGGGTCAGAAAAAGGAAGTGATTTGCTCACCAGCTCTGAAGCTGGTAAATGTCAGAGCAGGGATTGGAACCCGTTTTTTTGGGTCCAACACCGCATCCTTATTGTTCTCTTAAGAAGGTTCAGCAGCTGTTAGATGTTAGGTTTTAAGCTGTTTTTCCCCTCGGACCCTCAGAATCATCTTCAGGCATAGAGGGCTGGTGAGGATGCCCCCCAGCCACCCATCAAGAACAGTCCCAGGGCCCAGAATTATCCCTGTGCCTCTGGCTCAGACATGCGTCTGTGATTGGACCCGATAGCTGTTCAGAAGACTAGTGCTGATGTGTGGGATGGGAGAGCAGAAGGAGAGTCCTAAGGGACCTAGTTTCAAACAAAAGAACTTCATCGTTGGTGGAGGGCGTGTGGCAGGGATGGGGGCGGAGAGGGGATTTGAGAAGAGAGGAAGGCAGAAGACCTGGATCCGAACTCCGTGTCATCTTCCCCCAGACTGAACAACCTCCTCCCGACTTCCCTGTGTCTGTTCCAAAGCTATTCTGCCTCTCGGAAACCTCCGTTATCTCCTCTCCACATCTAATGATCGTTAAGTTGAGAGGATTCTTTCTTCAAATTATCTTTTACACTAAGACACATAGGAGACCTGCAGAGACGGAATTCATGGTACAAATAGCACATAGAGGGAATTGGAAGGAACCAGATACATGGGGGGGAGGGGGGGAGAAAATACCACGAGATGGCTAGGAAGGTATTGGATTAATGACTCGGACAATGTGCCACTGAATGAGGTTAGGAACTCAGGAGAGGGAAGAGATTCCAAGGGAAAGAGAATGACTTTGGTTTTGGAAAGGGTGACCCATGAAAGCTGGGGTGATATCCAGGGAAATATCTACCTGGGGGCAGGTGTACCGGAGCTTAGGCAGCCCAGGACAGTGCAAATTAAGGATCTAGAGATAAAGGATCTGGGTTTGAAATTTCCTCTGTCACTGTGTGACTTGGATAAGTTCTTGAACATCAGGTTATTCATGGGTTGCATTTGATCTCCTCTATATCCCTATGTGATTTGAATCACCGATTCTACGATTGAATGACATGGGTTAGAATCATGGCTCTAACCACTTCCTACCTATGTGATCATGGAAAAATCACTTGACTTCTCTGGGCTGAAGTTTCCACATTGGTCAGATGAATAGGTTGGTCCCTTCTAGCCTGGAATCTATTATCTCATGGTATAGCTTTTGAAATTATTCTCAGAGAGGAGATGGATGAAACCTGGAACTGAGGAAGATCACCAAGTTTATCAAGAGTGAAAGGAGACAGTGTATTTGAGCCCTGGCCTAAGATTTAAAAAGATCTGTATTTAAATCTTGTCTCCGACGTTTGCTATTTTATGATCTTGGAATCTCAAAGTCCAAAATATTGCTCTGTGAATGCTTTAAGTTTCATTGTTTTTTCTTTAATTATCAAAATATTTTTATTTTTTCAAACACACACAAAGATAGTTTTCAACATTCACTGTTGCAAAACCTTGGGTTCCAAAATTTTCTCCCATCCTCTCTTGCTTCCTCCTTCCCTAGTCAGCAAGTAATCAACTCTTGCTTAAATATATGCGATTCTTCTAAATGATGTTTCCATATTTGTCATGTTGCACAAGAAAAATAAGACAAAAGGGAAAAACATGAGAAAGAAAAAAAAAACCAAGCAAACAAATCCCACGATCACCATCAAAAAAGCGAAAATACTATCTTTTGATCCACATTCAGTCTCTATAGTTCTTTCTCTGGATGCAGATGGTTCTTTCCACCATGTCTACTGGCATTTAAGCTTCGTTGTTAAGACTGTATGTTTCTGATGTCTGTCAACTGAATAACGGCTGAATAAGTTGCGGTATATGAAAATAATGGAATATTATTGTGCTATCAGAAATGAGGAACAGGCTGATTTCAGAAAAGCCTGGAAAGACTTACATGAACTGATCCTGAGTGAAGGTGAAGCAGGAAAATATTGCACACAGAGACAGCAAGGTTGTATGATGATCAGCTAACTTTGTGATCCAAGACAATTCCAATAGACTTGAGATGGAAAATGCCATCCGCGTCCAGAGAGAGAACCATGGAGACTAAATGTGGATCAAAACATAGTATTTTCACATTATTTTCCTTTTTTTCTCTCAGGGTTTTTTCTTTTGCTCTGACTTTTTTTCTGCCAATATGACTCATATGGAAATATGGAAAGAATGAGTGTATATGTATAACCTAAAAAAATACAAAGAAGACTATATATGTCAGACTTGTACTCATGGGAGGAATTCTCTTCCGGGAGTTCCAGATGCCAGTGAAGTCCCATAGCCTGTCCTAGTGCAGGATTGTATTCCAAAGCTCTCTTTGCTTTTTACAATTTATCTCGTGATGACTTTAGCATTTCCCATGGATTCAGCTCCCATCTGGCATTGGGGACCAGGATCTAGGGGCTGGAAGGGGCCTTCATAGAGACCTTCAGTTCCATCACCCTCAGTTTATAGATGCTCCAGAAAAGTGAAGGGACTCCCAAGGTCACAAAGGAAGGAAAGAGCAGAGCTGGGATTCCAGATCAAGTCTTGGGATTCCAAATCCTCAAGAACCTTCTTTTCTTCTGTTAAAATCATTTCAGTACCACGAGCTTTTTATTGCCTATCTGTGACGGGCCAGGTACATGCTGGAAACACACAGACAAAATGGAAAATGTGATCTTTATTCTCAAAGGATTTATAATTTTATAGGATTCCTGGCCTGGCCAGAGCAAATGCTTGAGAGAAGTTTTCTGAGCTGAATGGAGGAGAGAGGGTGGCTATGGAGAACAGACAGATAAATAAACAGGAATGCTAATCTGAGAAGGGAGAAAGAACAAGTAGAGGAATCTAGTAGAACTTCCCAGAGGACCCAGCCCTTGAGCTGAGCCTTGAAAGAAGCCAATCACCCTGAAGGGAATTTGAGGAAGAAACTCATTCTATCCCTGGGGGATGGCTCGGGCAAGGGCATGATGGGAGATTTGGCAAGCCAAGTTTAGGGAACAGCAGACAGGGTAGTTTGGCTGGTACACAGAGTGCTGGGAATCATGTGGGCTAGACTTGAAAAGGTAGTTTAGAAACCAAGTGGGAAGAGCTTTAGAGATCAAGTTAAAGCATTCTTTCCTCCCTCCTTCTCTCCTTCCCTCCCCGCTCCCGCTCTCCCTCCGTATTTCCTTCCTTCTTCCCTTCCTCCCTCCCTCCCTCCTTTTCTTCTTTCCTTCCTTCATCCTCTCCTCTCCTCTCCTTTCCTCTCCTCTCCTCTCCTTTCCTCTCCTCTCCTCTCCTCTCCTCTCCTCTTCTTTCTTCTTCTCTCCTCTCTTTTTCCTTCTTTCTCCCCTTCCCTCTTATCTTTTCCCCTCCTTTCTCCTTCTCTCCTCTCCTCCTCCTAAGATATCTCAGATACTTACCTGTTGTATGACTCTGAGCAGGTCACTTAACTCTGCCTCAGTTTCCTCGTCTGAAAAATGAGGTAGAGAAAGAAATGACAAACCACGTCAGTATCTTTGCCAAGAAAACCCCAAATGGAGTCACAAAGAATTGGAAATGACTGAACAACAATGGGGGCTGAGAATTTTTGTAGAATAAACAGCCTCTGATTACTGTGGGGATCAAATGAGCACATGTCAAGTGCTTCACAAAACTTCAATTACCATAGAAAAGTCAGTGATGAAGATGAGGATGATGAGGTATATGTCCAAAGCACAGGAGAAAGACTAATGACTCATTCAGAGGACCCAAGTTCGAGTCCTTTTTCAGATGCTCTGTTATCCCTGATGTCACTCTGATTTTCCCATTCCTCTGTTGGTTGGGGTTTCCTTCTAGCTGATCATGTGATCTCCCTCTTCAAGCTTTAGATTTTTCTTTCCTGGGCCTAGGGAAGGGGACAGGGTTGGGGGGGGGTACCATTGTTGATGGGGAAAGAAGGAGGCAGAAAACTTGACAGAGACATTTCCTCCCGGGATGGCACTACATACGGGGCCCCCCATATGACACCCCAGGCCGAGGCCTTGGACATGGCTGCCGCTGATTAATTCCTCTCTCTCCTGGGGCTGTGGGGATCTTACCCGTCTCAGCACAGCGGGGGAGTGGAGCTCCCTTTGTGGATGTTCTGGGCAGCAGCTTGGTCCCTTCTGCCTCAGTAGTTCCCATTTGTTCTTTCTGCCTAGGCCCAGGTGCCCAGCCCGAGCCGGCTGACAGTGCTGGAAAGGTCGGGAATGGAAGCTCCTGCCTTCCCTAGACCTCCATGTAAATAGAAGAGAGAAGAGAGAAAAAACCCAGGCAGAAGGAGGAGGGTTTCTCTTGGCTGGCGGCCCGCTCCCCCAGTCAGGGAGTGCAAGCTGTTCCTGAGGCCAGGGGCCCAGGCAAATTAGGCTGGGAGGAGGTAGCTTTGTGCAGAGAACACCTGTGTTCCCTGACCGAGGCTGGACAGAGGCTAGCTTTGGCAGCCCCAGACTGACCCCAAGCCTTAGCTCGGGGTTCCCTTTCACATCAACATCCCCCTGACTCCACGAGACCTTAGAGGACGTTCATGTTTCTGATAGAATTGACTCAGTGACCATGGAAACTTCCCGCTTGAATATTTGAGGATTCTGTGAGCCAGACATCCTAGTCTGAGACTGGGTGACAGTGTGGCTCAGCCAGGATATTTGCCCCCACTGTCAGAGGCAAACGAGAAGACAGCACGAGAAATCTAGGCCCATCGAGCTAGAAGGGAGCTCAGAAGCCAGCCGGTTCTAAAGCTTTATTTTCTTTTTTTTGCATCATGGATTCTGTGGGCAGGCTAGTGAAGTCCATGTACTCTTCAGCATAATGTTTTTAGACACATAAGATAAATACATGGGATTGCAAGGACACCAATTATATTTAAATGCAGTTTTTCAAAATAGATCTTTTTAGACTTCATTTATTTTCAAATTTATTCTTCTTTCAAAATATTTCTTTAAAAAAGCTCCCAGACTTTAGATTAAGAACTACCAATGTTCTTTTACAGATGAGGAAACTGAGGCCCGATGATTTGTCTAATGTCACTCAGGTAGAATTTGAACCGAGGACCTCTGGCTCCAGAGTTAGTAGTATATTCTGGATTACGTACCCCTCTCCCCTTTTCCCTCAGTGCACTATTTTCTATGAAACTCAACAACATTTAATTGATTCTTAATTACATGCTGGACAAAATCTTTGCCTTCGAGGAGATTCTGGTCTGGTAGAGAGAGTACAACAAAAACAGGACCTTAATATCCTATTTAAAGCGAAGGGACTTAACTCTGACATTGATATGATAAAGCTAGTGAAATCTATAGATCCTGACTGAAAATTCTGATTTTAAATGCATAAAAAAACCCGACAGCAAGTTTACAACATGCTCTACAGTGGTGTCTTGTTTTACCCTTACAAAGAGGAGGCTCTTATCCCTGTTTTAGAGATGAGGAAACTGAGGCAGACAGATTAAATGACTGCCTGGGGTCACATAATCAAAGAAACTGATTATATTGAAGTAAATCCTTTGAAAGCCATGTCTTTGGATCCCCAGAAATCTGTCTGTGAAGCTCTTTGAGGTCTCTGGGCTTTAGCATAAGAACCTTTGGCTTAAAGGCTTACAACTAGGTTCTCAGCTACAGTCCCTCCGATTTGGGCTGCTGTTAAGAGAAGCAGAGCTTAATGGGAGCGAAAATGAGGCCTCGTAGATGATGAGGACCCTGTCCACCTGCAGGAAGGTAAAGGGTCATCGAGCTCGGCCGGCCCTGCCTGGTTGAACCTTTTCCCCAGGGACTTGGATAAAAGCAGGCATCTCTGTTTATTGGGTTTGTGGATGACATGAGTTGGGAGCCTGGGAGGCGTGCCAGGTAACAGAACTGGCTCCTGGAAAAGATCCTGACAGGTTGGGATGCTGGCTGTGAGCTAGACGATAACATTTGATAGGGATAAATGTAAAATCCTGGGCTTGAGTTAAAAAAAAAGCTCCCCAAGAAGAGAAAGGTGGGTATGTGACTAGAAAGCAATTTTTTTGTACAAAGGGCCTGGGGATTTGGTGACTGCAGTGATAACACATGAGTCAGCAGCAAGATGTGGCAAGTGGGAGAACAAATCTGGTCTCCAAGGTTATTAAGAGAAGCAGAGCTTCTGAAATGAGGGAGGTGAGAGGCCAGCTGTCCTCTGCCTGGAGCTGTGGGGGGGATTCTGATAAGAGCAAGCAGCTCTAGACAGCTCTGAAGTTTACAACATGCTCTACAGTGGTATCTTGTTTTACCCTTACAAAGAGAAGGCTCTCCTCCCTGTTTTAGAGATGAGAAAACTGAGGCAGACAGATTAAATGACTGCCTGGGATCACATAATCAGAAAGTAATTGAGGCTAGTTTTGATTTTGTCTTTTTGACTTCAGGTCCAAGAGTTTATCTACTAAATCTCCTACCTGTCTCTAAGAGTGTACAGAGTGACTCTTCAGGAAAATATCCAGAGGATTATGTCATATAAGGATAGGTTTATTCATTCTTTTGATCCTTCCTCCTCCTATCCCTTCTTCCCTCCCTCTTCCCTTCCCCTTCCTTCTTTTCCCTTCCCCTCTCTTCCTTCCCCCTCCCTCCCTCCTTTCCCTTCCTCCTTTCCTTCCTTCCCTCCCTCCCTCCCTCCCTCCCTCCCTCCCTCTTCCCTTCCTCCTTTCCTTCCTCTTTCCTTCCCTCCCATCCTTCCTTCCTTCCTTCCTTCCTTCCTTCCTTCCTTCCTTCCTTCCTTCATTCCTTCCTTCCTTCCTTCTTTCCTTCCTTCCTTCCTTCCTTCCTTCCTTCCTTCCTTCCTTCCTTCCTTCCTTCCTTCCTTCCTTCCTTCCTTCCTTCCTTCCTTCCTTCCCTCCCTCCCTCCTTCCTTTTCCCATTTATTAAATGTCTTCCATTTTCCAGGCACTATGCTATAGTCTGAGGATACAAAAACAAAAATGAAGGACTATGTAGCCTGTGGAGAAGTGGATGCTTAGAAGGGATATCAGAGCGGTCATCAAATATTTTCTGCACAGGTTTCAAGCTGAAAGGAAGCTTCTTCTTTAACCATCTCCTTTTATAGGCGAGGAACAGGAGACCCAGATACGTTTCGGGTCACACATCTACCAGACATCAAGGATGATAGTCTTAGACTGGGCAAATACCTTGGCTGTGGACCCCTTCATTTTACAGATTAAGAAACTGAGGTTCAGAGGGTGACTTGTCCCTGGTCACTTGGCAAGTGTGTATCATGTCAGGTAGATTTTGAAAACAAGGGCCATCATATGGAAAAGTATCTTTTTCTATTGGGCCTTAGATGGCTGACCCAAGGGGACTAATGGGCAGAAGCTGATGGGGTAGGAATTGTTATACAGATCACTATCCCAAAATCCATGGGATTTCCATGGAAGATGATGACTTCCTTGTGACCAGAGATCTCCAGGCAGAGGCTGGATGATCCCTTGTGTATTCTGAGAGGCTCGTTCAGGCAATGAATGTATGATGGTTTCTGTGGCTTGGAGGTACCCTGGTGTCTGTCACCCATGATGCCTTGTGGCTGGTGGGCTAAGATCTCCTTGTGGCTTTTGCCTTGGCAGCTAGAGATGCCAGCTACAGCTCCGTAGAAGAACAGAGAGGCAGGGAGAGTGCTAGTCCACAAGAGACACAGGTCAAAGAGCAAACCTGACGATGGGCTGCCACCAGGCCACGCTTAGCTTTTTCCTTATCTCTTCCTTTCTTTGAGTTTCTTAATTATGCTTCTTGAATTTCCCCTTGTAATGGGAAGGGACCTTGGGTTGGGCATTCCAGCTCTTGTCCCTGCATAGATCCCTAGAGAGAAACCCAAACTTTGAGCCCCCTGAGATGAGGGAATGGCTCAATGTCAGAAAGCTGGATTAGGAGTCAGAGGATCTGGGTTCAAATTCTGAGGGACTAGTTAACACCTCTGGTGTGAAGACTGCTCATCTCCCTTTGGTGCCCACCTGTCACCCAACTCTCCCTTTTCCCCAACCATCTCAGTAGACAGAATAAAAACTAGTTCGAGGGTGACCAATGGGCCTCAAACCAATTAATTAGTGAGTTATGAGGATGTCTATCCTAGGAGGACTTCCTCCAGCGACCAGACGAGAACAATTTATTCCAATGGCACGAAGGTGGTGGAAGCAGGCACTGCGGAGCACTTAGAACTTGGTCGGGTACCAAAGACACCGAGGTCATCCATTGAATCCCGGCTGTCACCAGTGGTTCTGGCTTCTACCTGTCATTGGATTTCAGTGACTCTGAAGGAGAGAATGAGACCAATGGCTTTGCACAATTCTGCCTCACTTAAATCTAATTCATGTACAAGTCAAGACATTACCCATGATGTCACTGGTCATCTTTGGAAACAAAAGATGAACAACAATCATCCTTTATCTTTGTTCTGAAGCTTTCCTGGTTATCTAAGTCAAACCTATTTGCTTAGAGTTTACAAACTGTTTTTTCTTATCTCTCTCTCTTTTAAAAAATTGGAACATTTGCCCTTCTCCCACACTGTTGGCCCTCTCCCATTGTCCACGATCTCACCAATACCGTCACTGTTCATTGGCCAGCTCTTCAAAACCTGAGGATGCAATTCACCTGGGCCATGTGATTTGAATTCATCCAGGGCAACCGGATAACCTTTTGTGATATTCTTACTTATTTAGGGAGTCACCTATTGATTGGTCTTGCTCTTTTATTTACAGAGTAAAAGATAATTTTCCTTGGCAGAGAACAGAGGAGCAAAAGAAAACCTGAGAAACTTGGTTGTCTCTCTTGCCTTTCATCTGTGCCACCCAGTGCCCCTCAGTCTGGAATTCTATGTAACACCCTAGCATCCTCCAAGTCCTCCAAACATCTCTGGGAGCATTTTACACAGCGGGGAATTTGGTTGCCATTTAGGAACTATTAGAAGAGGGCGGCTACATGGATAGAGCACCAGCCCTGAAGTCAGGAGGTCCCGAGTTCAAATCTACTCTCAGACACTTAATACTTCCTGGCTGTGTGACCCTGGGCAAGTCACTTAACCCCAATTATCTCAGGGAGGAAAAAGAAACAATTAGAAGGGTAATCTACATGAACTGAATGCTTATTTACTGCTTTCAGAGTATTAAGGAAAGGGCCATTAAATGAAAGTATCAGGATCAGCTCAAGACACAAGCAGAACCAGTAACTGCTTATACCATGTGATGAAAAGATTCAAAAGCCCATCCTATTCCCACTTAGCTCCCTATTTAGTCAGTGTCTGGACCCTCCACAAAATGGCTGATATTTTGTAGTGTTTCATTGTTACCAACTATTGCCTCATAAATCTTTTCTTTCCCTTCCATTTGTTTCAATAAGCATTAATTAAGCAGCTACTTTGTGTCCTGTTCTGTTCTAGGAGGTGGGGATAGAAAAAGAAAAAACTATGTGGTCCCTGTCCTCAAGGGTTTACATTCTATTTCAGTCAGGGGTGAGAATAACAATGACTCAGATAAGCACAAAATATATACAAAGCAAATAGATCTCTGAAGAAATCCCCTTTAATCCTTACAATGTCTCGCTGAGGCGACAATACTGATGTAATCTTTTTTAGTCACTTTCAGTTTTATTGATGTTTTCTTCTTACACTGTACATTTATAGATTATTTCCATTTCATGAGAAATCTCTTGCAATGAAAGAAAACGGTTAAGTGAAATTAAAACAACCAACCCCATTTTATAATCGAGTAAACTAAGACTTAAGAAAATGTAATTGATGCAAATTTGGCAAGAATTGTTATTGTGCTGGATGACAGTATTAGGCTCCCAAAGGATCTCAACAGGTTGGAACATTGAGTGAATGTAATAAGATGAGATGAAATGGGGATGAATGTCAAGTCTTATATAAAATCAACTCGTAAGAATAAGATGTAGGAGGTATGATTAGATAAAAGCTTGTTTGAAAAATATCCAGGGGAGGGGCAGCTAGTTGGTGCAGTGGGTAGAGTACCAGCCCTGAAAGCAGGAGGACCTCAGTTCAAATCTGGTCTCAGACACTTAACATTAGCTGTGTGACCCAGGACAAGTCACTTAACCCCAATTGTCTCAGAAAAAAAAGAAAAAAGAAAAATATCCAGGTGGTTTTAGTGGACTCGGTATGAGTTAATTGATACAATAGAAGTATGACCTTGGGCTTCATTAAGAAAGACACAATAAATAGTAGTAAGTGACCACAGTAATTTGGGGCTTGATAAACCCCAAAATCACAATTTTGTGAGTCAAGAAGTTATTATTTGACAGATATTGCTGGGGAGATTAGAACGCATTTTAGCAGAAATTAGGACAGACTAACATCTCACGCTATATACCAAGATAAAGTCAAAATGAGTACATGACTTGAACATAAAGAGTGATAGCATAAGCAAAATAGGAGAGCAAGGAATAGCTCCATGTCAGACCTATGGAAATGGGAAAGGCTTACGATTACAAGATATAGAGAAGAAAGCAAAATGGATAATTTTGATTTAATGAAATTAAAAGTTTTTGCCCAAATATAACCAATGCAGCCAAAATGAGAAAGAAAGCAGCAAATTGGGAAAACTTGTATATGTGGAACTGATTCAAATTTGTTAAAATAGGAGATATTGTCCAAATTATAATTGATCAAAGAATATGAACAGGGAATTTTCAGAAGAAGAAATCAAAGCTAGCATTAATAATATGAAAAAAAAGCTCTCAATCACTATTAATTAGATAAATATAAATTTAAACAACTCTGATGTACCAATTCAACCCTATCAGAGTGACTAAAATGATGGAAAAGGAAAACGACAAATGCTGGAGGGGATATGGAAAAATAGAGACGTTTATGCTCTATTCTGGAAAACAATTTGAAATATGCCCCAAAAGTTTGGAAAACTATATACCCTTTGACCCAGCAAGGCAATAATACAATATCTCAAAGAAATCAAAGAAAAGGATAAAAGTTTTAGTCTACATAAAAACATTTATAGCATTTCTTTTTATGATAGCAAAGAATGGAAATGCCTAATAAATGGGGAATGGATGAACAAGTTGTATACAATTATAATGGCACATTATTAACATTATTAAGAAATAATGAGCAGAATGGCTTCAGGAAAAAAAAAACACCTAAAAAGACTTATATGAACTTATGCAAAGTGAAATAAACAGAAGCATAGTCACAGAAATATTGTAACAATGATAAACTGTGAAAGATTTAGCTATTTTGAACAATATAATGACCCAAAACCGTTCTGAAAGATTTATGATGAAAAATGCTATCCACCTCCAGAGAGAGAAATGATGAACTCAGAGTGAAAGTGGAAGTATAACTCCCCCTCCTCACCTTTTAACATGATTATACAGAAATATGTTTTTCATTATTTCACATTATAATTGATCCCAATTGGTTCATCTCAATAGAGAAGAGCTAGAGAGAGAGAGAAAGAATTTAGAATTCAAAATTTAAAAAAGAATGTTCAGTGTAAAAAAATATTAAAAATAAAGGGGGGAGGGAAGTAATCCTTTCCTTGAGAAGAGCTGTGGAGTTGGTGAAGGGCCTTTCGTTCATACAATGTTGGGATTGGTTGAAGAATCTGAGAATGCTTAGCTTAGACAAGAGGAGACTTAGGGAGATGTGATAGTTATATTCAAGAATTTGAAGGGTTGTCAGATGGAGGAAGGATTAATTGTATTTTGTTTGTGCCCAGAAGGAAAAAGCAAGAAAAACAGGTGGAATATGCAAAGAAGCAAATTTAGACCTGAAATGAGGAAACCCTTTCTAATGATTTGAGCTATTCCTCATGGAATGCATTGCCTGGAAAGAGCTGTTTCCCAATCCTTTGAGTTTGTCAAGTGGAGACTAGATGACAGCTGGTTAGTCTGTTGTATGAGATCCCTTTTCAAGGATGGATCAGACGAAGTGGCTGATTACAACTCTAAAATTCTCTTTTTCTGTGACCGCAATTTGCCGATGATCATTCAGTGGAGCCAATGATGGAACCTCGGATTAGAAACCAAGTTTTTTTGTTACTAGATCCAGTGCTCACACCTCCTCCTTTTTCTGAGTTAATATAACGAAAGCCTTTGATGAAATCCAAATACCCGCTTCTTCCTGTGCTTTGGGAAAGAGGATGGTTGTCCTATATTACACATTAGATATTTAAATAACAATAGAAAAATTTATCAGATCATTTCTAAAGGGCTTGTGACTCATGGGTAAAAGGCTGGGTAGTGAAAACAGGAAGCCACAGTATGGATATCATGTGTCTGAGTGGAAATGAGACTCCATGGAGATGATAGGGGAATCAGAAAGCAGAGAGTAAGGAAGCTCTAAAAATACATCATCATCAACTTCACTCTTGGAAAGTTAGAGTCTTGGTGGAATGGTACACAAATTAGGCAATGTTAAAGAGTAATAGCTGGCAGTTATATCAGAAGACTGGCAAGGCACTTTATGCGCATTATTTTATTTTATTTTATTTTTTTTGAGGGGAACCAGAATGATTCTGGAACTTAAAAGATTGTTGTTTATCCTTTGTTTTTGAAGAGGATTGGGGAGTGATGATTTGACTGGTACATGAATTAGATTTAAGTGAAGTAGAATTGCCCAAAGTTACTAACCCCACTCACTCTTTCAGAGTCATCAAAAGTGTGTGGGGGAAATAAAAGTCAAGAAAACTAGTGATGTCCTAGTGGATAACTTTAGTGTCTTTGGTATCTGAAGGAGTGCCTTCGTTAGCCACCTTTGTGGCCTTTGGAACAAACTGTTCTCAATTTGCCCATTGTGGGGGGACAAATCTTCACATGCTTAGGAGAGACAAACTTTTAACTCACCAATGGGTTTGAGACCTGGCAACTTTGTTTAGCCCATCTGCTGGGATGATTTGACTGGAGTGTGATTATTGTACATGATTTATATAATTTTTATATATAATAATATTTATATTATAATTCATAGAATTAATTTATGTTTATAATAATGATAAAAATCATGATATCTAGAATTTATAGTTAACAATAATGATAATAATCACAATATCTAGAATTTATATAGTACTTTTAGATTTTAAAAGCACTTTACACGTTAATTCCTATTAACAACCTTGTGAGGGAAATTATTATTACCTATTATTATCTGGTTAGGGTTATACATCTAGGAAATTTTTGAGACTGGATTTAAATTTAGAGCCTCCTGGCTCCAAGCCCTGAACTTTAGCTACTTTAATACCCAAGTGCCGATGGCATAATGTCCTGTCATGATAATGAGGATCTGCTAAAGAAACTGGGAATGTTTAGCCTAACCAGGAGAAGACATGGAAGAGGCCGTGGTCTTTTGATACTTCAAATTCGCTTGAGTGGAAGATTAATCGCAATTGTTCCACTTGGTCTCAGTAGACAGAACCAGGAACATTGAGTAGACCCTTCAAGGAGGCAGATTTAGGCTTAGTGTGATGAAAAGCTTCCTATTCTTTTGGACTGTCTCTAAGTTGAAGACTTTGTCTCTGGAGGCAGGTGGCTCCTTCCCATTGGAAGTACTCGAGCAGATACCTCATGTTGGTGGTCCTGGAGAACAGAGCCCTTTTCAGGCTTGGGTTGGACTAGATAGCGTCCCTTCCAACACAAAGTAACAACTACAAAGTCATCCCAGATGACAGTCACAGGACCAGAGAATTATAGCTCTAGAATTGGAAGGAGTCCCATTTTATAGATGAAGAAAGTGAGGTCAAAGAGGGCCAAGTGATCTCTATGTCTCACTAGTAAATATCAGAGATAGGCAGGATCTGAACCCAAGTTCTTCCTGTCCAATTAATTCACTTCCTCCCCATTCCTGCCCCAAAGACGTGTACCCATCGCCAGATTTTACTTCAAATTTACCCATACTCCTCAACAACACTGCTCAAAGATTAGAAATGGAAAGAATGAGAAAAAAAAAGCTACTTGGTTTTAACTGGAACAACAACATCCCAACTAGAAAAGAGTGGTTGCTGCTGGTCTAGGGGAGGGAACCACACGTGTGGGGAGGAGGCAGCCAGGAAGTAATGAGCACTCTGTCCAATGATTTGAATTTATGTGCATCTGCTGTTCTCGGGATCTGGGGCCCTGACACAGGTTTGGGATCAGTCAGGACAGAAGGCCGTTTCCAGAAGAAAGAAATTAGACACTTGGACAATGTCTGTAAACACCATTCTCAGTTAGTTGGCGGGCTACTTCTCCCAACCTCCCTGGCTTGTAAGTGAGCACCCCTAACGAGCTAAGTGCTGGAGATGGAATGCTGGGCATGTCCTGTGTGTGAGGATGTGCCTGATTCATTCCCCCTGGGAGCCTTGGGTAAAGGATTGGGGCTTATGCTTAGGAAAAGAAAGCGTCTGGAGGGATTAAAAAGGCAATAGATGGTGCACCCTCCCTTCAGAGAGCTCCTGGTCTGATGGGGGAGAAATGGGCCCAGAATTCTGAGAGTTTTTGGGGCAGAAATAGGTCCTGTTCTCAGATCAGATCCTCTGATCTGATGGGAAGACAGACGTAATCTCCATGACTGTATCTTTAAAAAAAATTTTTTTTTAATTATAGCTTTTTATTTACAAGATATATGCATGGGTAATTTTTCAGCATTGACAATTGCAAATCCTTTTGTTCCAACTTTTCCCCTCCTTCCCCTTACCTCTTCCCCCAGATGGCAGGTTGACCAATACATGTTAAATATGTTAAAGTATAAGTTAAATACAATATATGTATACATGTCCATAGTTATTTTGCTGCACAAAAAGAATTGCACTTTGAAATATTGTACAATTAACCTGTGAAGGAAATAAAAAATGCAGTGGACAAAAATAGAGGGATTGGGAATTCTATGTAATGGTTCATAGTCATCTCCCAGAGTTCTTTCGCTGGATGTAGATGGTTGAAGTTCATTACTGCTCTATTGGAACTGATTTGGTTCATCTCATTGCTGAAGATGGCCAGGTCCATCAGAATCGATCATCATACAGTATCGTTGTTGAAGTATATAATGATCTCCTGGTCCTGCTCATTTCACTCAGCATCTGTTCATGTAAGTCTCTCCAGGTCTTTCGCAAATCTTCCTGCTGGCATGACTGTATCTTTTAAAATCAAATGAAGACACTGGCTTCAGAATTAGTTTTAAAAGCCCTCCAATTTTCCAGTCTTGGTTAGTTAAGAAATTTAATTTGTCTGGAAAAATGTCTCGTTGTGAAAATCATATCACACTTTCTTCCTGAAAAATGATGCAGGTTCAAGGAGCATGGAGTTTGAATCAGAGGAACTGACTCTTTATCATGTGACCATGGGCAAGTTACATCCCCTTCCAAGTCTGTTTCCTCATTTGTAAAATTAGGGAATTGGATCAGATGACCACAAACATTTCCTTCTAGCTTTATATCCTCTGCCTTAATTGTATACGAACAGTTGCTATGTCAGATCATACATATGGATTAATCAATCGGGCATTTAAGCTCTTATCATGTGCCAGTCAGTCAGTGTCAGGGCTAGAAATACAAAAACAAAAAGGAAGCAGTATCTCCGCTCCCCTCAAATTTACATTTTACTGGGGAACCAGCACATATGTGTACATAAAACTTCTACCAAGTGAATCCATAGTAATTTCAGAGGCTCTGGGTGTATGCATGTGTATACATTCATATATGTGAATATATGTGTATGAGGGGAAAGATCAGACAAAGATACTGGTCCTAGTAGTACCCTAGTTCCACAGGAGACCAACACCTGCCTTGATCAAAATAATCAGTAAAAAAGTCCTAGAATTTTATGGTGACTGGGACAAATCTTAGAATGTGAAAAGAAGAAAGAATAGCAACTGGAGGTCAGGTGACCACAGCTAATTTCCTGCTTCATCTTCAATAGGAAAACCAGAAAAAGTGCATGCTGGGGCATGATTCACTCACATCATTTGAGGATTATAGCAAGGGAGAGCTGGGTGTGGAGAGGGTAAGAAGCATTCTCAGGCATTTAGCTAGCCAGACTAGCTAAATGTAGCTCATGTAGCTCAGGCTCAATGTCTCTTGGGAACTAAATGAGCAGGATCCAGTCCTCCCTTCCTGCACTCTTTTTTAGACTTGGACCAGTGGGATCTATAAATGACTCAATATGGGGTCTTTAGCCATAAAGACTTTAAGTCAGCCTCCTAGGGCACCAACTCTTTTGCTTAGAGCTGGTCTAAGGGGTCTGCCTTTAAACCCAGAGGCTTTCATCTTTTACCCCTTACTGAACAAAAACAGCAGCTAGGAGGTATAATGCATAGATGTCTGGAATCAAGAAGTTTTTCCTCAGATACTATAGTGGATTACCATTTCCTTCTCCTTTGAATTTTACAGATGAGGAAACTGAGTCAAGTAGGGTTAAGTGACTTGTCCAGGGTCATATAGTGAGTAACTGAGGCCAGATTTGAACTCATTTCTTCCTGACTCCAGAGCCCACTAGGCTACCTAGCTTCCCTTAGACCCGAGTTCAAATCCTGTTTCAGATATTTATTAACTCTATAATCTGGGACAAATTACTTAATCTCTCTGTGCCTCAGTGTTGGAATCCTTACTAACTGCTAAGTAATTAGAGTTGATCTAATCTTACAAGAAGTTGTTTTGGCCAGAACCTGAAACAAGGTACTAAGTAGAACTAATCAAGACAAGGCTTGTGTTCCCACCTTTACTCATTAGACTCCACAAGTATGCTAGCTTCACAAAGTACACTTTCTAACTTCAAGAGAGTTCACACCTCCCTTAAAGTCATTGGGCCAGAGAGCACTATGGGAGAAAACCCATAATCCCATTCTCTCAGAAGAGGCAGATAAAAAGCCAGCGATGAAGGATCTATGGCAGAATACATTTTTCCTCTTGGCTGGCTGATCGTGCTAGACTCGAGAGAAACGACTCTGCTGCAGAGAACACTTTTGGGATTTCAGTGGAGCTACGCCAGAAGCCCTCTCTCCGCGGCAAGTTGGTGCTGGGCTCCCCAGAAGGAGATAAGAGAGATCTTCCATCTCTGTTGGAGACAGAAGAAGGCAGAGGCAGAGGCTGAAGGACAGAACCTTTGGATTTGGAGACATCCGAAGGGCTCTAAGCCTCTAAACCGGCTGTGCCCAGAGAAGAACAAACTCCAACATTTGAACTCTAACATTTGGCGCCCAAGCGTGGGAACCAAGGACCCTACTTTCACTGAAGAAGTCTCCAGTGACCAGGAACTGAGTGAGTACAACCTTTTTTGGCTGAAATGGGACAGATCCTAGGTAAAGATTCTCCATCCCCACCCCAACCCCAGACCCACCAAGAGTGGTGCTATAGAAAGCCTGCTTAAGCTGATAGAAGATCAAGGGCTACTTGTAACTTGGGGACAGACAGCTAGACTTCTGGCTACATTAAAACACACCTCCCCTTGGTTCTTAGAGGAAAAGCAAATCTCTCTAAAAAACTGGGCATTGGTTGGTCAACAGATGTCTGCATATAACAATGAAAACGGTCCTCGTTCAGTTTCCATTGCAGTGTTCTACTTATACAATACAATACAGATGGCCTTAAAATACCAGGATATCCAAAGGGGGAAGCCTGAGATAAAGGAGGAAGACAAAGAACAGATTAATGGCCATATCCCCACAGGGCAGGGAGACTTAAGTGAGGCTCAAGGGTGGGGTGAATCTGAGGCAGCCTCAGCCCCACCTGAGGAGCAAGTAATTGACTCTCCTTCATCAACTCCACCCTCCGGGATGGAGGGAGGAGGGGTAGTGGGGGGGGCAGTGACAGCACCAGCACCTCCCCCCCAGCATCTAGCACCTTCCCCCCAGCATCCAGCACCTCTCCCCCAGCATCCAGCTGCTCCTTTGAGTAGATTGCAAAAGGGACTAATTAAGGCCAGAGAAGAAGGGAAAAATGTATTAGAATTTCAACACCACATTTTTCCTGTAATTCAACAGTTTAATTCTTCAGGTCAAGAAAGTAGAAGATACTCACCTTTTGATATAGAAATCCTCAAAGACCTGAAAAAAGCTTGCACTCTTTATGGGGCTACATCAGCTTATGTTAAGATGCTATTGCAAAATTTGTCTTTTGAAATCTTGACCCCTAATGACTGGAAATCGATAGCAAAAATATGCCTAGAACCTGGACAGAACTACTTGTGGCTTTCTGAATATAGTGAGCTCTGTAGGATACAAGCCCAACAAAATATTCAAAGTGGAGTTCATACTGCAATCACCTGTGACCTACTAACAGGTACAGGTCCTTATGCAGATGTCGCAGCACAAATTGGTTATTCTGTAGCAGCATATCAGCAAATTGCTGATAATGCTATCAAAGCATGGGCTTCTCTTCACAATAAAGACGACAAAGGGGGGGCCTTCACAAAAATAACACAAGGCCAAATGAACCCTTCGCTGACTTTGTGGGACGCTTGCAGACAGCTATCATAAGAACAAATGGAGAAAATGCAATAACAGACATCTTGATAAGGCAACTTGCTAAGGAAAATGCTAATGAGGTTTGCAGAAGAATTATACTAGGACTGCGCAAGGATGCTCCTTTAGAGGAACTCATAAGACGCTGTGCCACAGTGGACACAGGTGCCTTTTATAGCCAGGCTATGATGCAGACTTCCCAAAATCCAAACATGAGAAGACAGAATCCCTCTTGGCAAGGGACTTCCAGAGAGACTCGTAGATGCTTTCAGTGTGGAAAAGTAGGACATCTGAAAGCTCAATGTTGGTATAGAGATAGAATGGGAAGACAAGGTGGGAGAACAAGACCCCAAACCCCATGTCCAAAATGCAACAGAGGCTTCCATTGGGCCTCAGAATGCAGACAGATTCAGGGAAACGGGATGAGGGGCCCAGCCCCAGGGCCCAAGGCAAAAAACACTTGGGCATGATGGCAGCCAATGGTGCACCCAGAGAGTGCCTAGAAGTCCAGTACCCAGACATGACCAATCAGCCAGAAAGCCATATAATGGGAGAAGGGGATTACACAGTCAACCAGCCAGGAAGCAACCTGATGGCGGAAGGGAATTACAATTGGGGAGAATAGAGCTGTATGCAGCTGGGACAACTGAGATACCCCCTGGAGAGGTGAAATCTGTTCCTCTCCAGCCTATGGATCCCTTACCTCCAGGCACAGTAGGCTTGACCATTTCACCTTCTTGTATGTACAAAACAGTGTCCATCCACACACTGATATGGGAAACTGGGGAATGTGTAGATAATATCCCAGTCACTAATACAGGTAGTCAATGTGTGACTTATCACCCAGGAGACGTAGTAGCATCAGGGTTACTCATACAGAATCCTAATAAGCAGCCTCGTGATAGTCACCCAGGTTCTGACTCCAGACCACAAAAACCAGAAATATATTGGACAGCAGCAGTAACGGCTGACCGACCTATGCTCACTATCTATATAAATGGCCTACCATTGGAAGGATTGGTAGACACAGGTGCGGATCGTACAGTTATTAGAGGTGCCAGTTGGCCCAGTCACTGGCCAAAGATTAAAGCAGATACCTATATGTCTGGAGTAGGAGGATCAATAGCAGCTGAAGTTAGTGCTGCCCCTATGAGATGGACTTTTGAAGGCAAAACAGGAGTTTTTACTCCTTTTATAGTTGAAAAAATCCCCATCAATCTGTGGGGAAGAGACGTTTTACAACAATTGGGGTTAAAAATGAGTACTTCGGTTTTTTAAGCAGGGCTGCTGTTGAAGGCCTGCCAACACTTTCACCTATTCCTATCCAATGGAAAACTGATACACCAGTGTGGATAGAACAGTGGCCCTTAAGTAGCGATAAAATTCAGGCCTTATTAGATATAGTACAGGAGCAGCTTGAACAAGGGCATTTACAACCTTCTCTAAGTCCTTGGAATTCACCAGTGTTCGTTGTAAAAAAGAAATCGGGAAAATGGAGGATGCTCACTGATTTAAGAAAAGTGAACGAACAGATGGAAACTATGGGAACTCTTCAGCCTGGACTTCCATCTCCTACTCAGCTTCCTAGAGAATGGCCTCTTTGGGTTATAGACATCAAGGATTGTTTCTATTCCATTCCTCTGGATAAGGAGGATATGAAGAGATTTGCCTTTTCGGTGCCCAGTGTCAATTTAGCTGAGCCTTATAAAAGATATGAATGGACGGTTTTGCCACAGGGTATGAAGAACAGCCCCACTATGTGTCAAATGTATGTTGCTGCTGCTCTTGCTCCAATAAGAAAAGCATTTCCAAAAGTTATGCTATTACATTATATGGATGATATATTGGGTTGTGCACCTGAGGAACAAATTCTAGAAGCATGTCTACAAAAAACCATAGAAACACTAAGATACTACAAACTTCATATCGCTACAGAAAAAATTCAAAGGCATGCTCCTTTTCAATATTTAGGATATGAAATATATCCTAAGGCACTTACACTACAAAAACTGTCTTTAAGAACAGAGAGGTTGAAAACCTTAAATGATTTCCAAAAATTAATAGGAGATATCCAATGGATGCGTCCAGTATTAGGTTTAACTACCAATCAATTGCAACCCCTATATGACATTTTAAGGGGAGACACTGCTTTAAATTCACCACGCCGGCTTACAAAAGAAGCTCAAGAGACCTTGAGAGAAGTTGAACTGGCTTTATCCAATGTAGTTGAGAGAGTAACTCAAAAACCCTTGGAAATATCAGTTTTTGCTACGAAAGAAGCACCCACAGCAGTCCTTCATCAAGGAGACAGTGTGATAGAGTGGGTGAACCTCCCAGCACAACCAGAACAAAGCCTTACGCCTTACCCAGTACTTGTGGCTAGAATTCTATTAAAGGCCATTAAGCGAGCAGTACAATTATCTGGGACAAGACCTGACAAGATATATACCTTCTATACAAATGCACAAATTAATGTATGCTGTGAAACCATCCCAGAGTGGCAGATTTTATTGGCCATGGCTCCAAATTTTGCACATGGATCTCCATTAAAGATAGCCAGACTACTGCATAATTGGCAATGGATTTTTGAAGAGAAGGTTTCTAAGGTTCCTCTTGAAGGACCAACCATCTTTACAGACGCAGCCAAACAAAATATTTGTGCTGTATACTCTCATGATCTAACCGTAAAAAGAGTAGTCAGAACTCCTTTTCAGTCCACTCAGCAGAACGAATTATATGCGATCATGCTAGCTCTCACTTATTACCCAGGCGACATAAATATAATATCTGATTCAGCCTATTCAGTAGGTGTGGTACAAAGAATTGCCACAGCCCAAATAAAATTTGCAGCTTCTAATATATATCAGCTCTTCAAGGAACTTCAAGAGCAAGTGAGAAAGCATCCAGGAAAGATTTATATCCTGCATGTCCATTCACATAGTGGACTTCCAGGTCCTATTTTTGATGGAAATTCAAAGGCAGATAGCCTTTTAACTATGTTGGCCAGTACACCTTTATTTCAGGAGGCCCAGGAATCCCATTCTAAATACCATCAGGCTGCTCGAGCTTTGCGTTTACAGTTTGGGATTACAAGAGAAGAAGCTAGGAGCATAGTGAAAAGCTGCACAGCTTGCCTTCCCTTCCACGCTCCTACACTGCCTCCAGGGAAGAACCCTCGTGGTTTGAGACCCAATGAAATCTGGCAAATGGATGTGACTCATTATAAATCTTTTGGTCGTCTGTCTTTTATCCACGTTGTGGTAGACACCTTCTCAGGATTCACTTTTGCCATACCAGCAGCAAAAGAGACAGCCCGAGTGGTCACTGAATTCCTCATTCAAGCATTCGCAATTATGGGTGTGCCACAAGAAATAAAAACAGATAATGGACCGGCATATACCTCCAAACATTTTGAACACTTTTGTGCACAGTATAAGATTCTACACACTACTGGCATACCCTTTAATCCTCAAGGTCAAGCAATAGTAGAAAGAAGAAACAGAGACATTAAGACACTCCTCCAAAAACAAAAGAAAGGAGGAGCCACGGGTAACCCTAGAGAACTTCTAAATTTAGTTCTCTATACCATTAATTTTTTAATCTTTGATAAAGATGCACTGGCTCCAGCAGACAGGTTTTATAACCCACCAGAAGAGCAGTGTCCAGTGCGAGCAGCTCCACTATCTTTAGATAATCGCCAGGTGATGTGGAGAGACCCAGAAAGTGGTGAATGGAAGGGACCAGATAGGCTAACTGCTTGGGGGAGAGGATTTGCTTGCATCTCTACAGGTGGAGAAGGAATCAGATGGGTGCCTACGAGCCGCATTCGCCTTGTCCATCACAGAAAGATGGAGCAGACCCTTGAAACAAAGGAGAAGACCCAAGAAATATCGGGTGGTTCTGTTGCTGATTGTGCTCATAAGAATTATTAGATTCCTGGCACATGAACTAATGGACAATGGAATCCTATTGGACTGTTTCTAGGACTTATGGACATGTGTAAATTTTCAGATTGATTCTTGTTATTTGTTACATTACTACTAGCCTGTGTTATATTGCTATGTGCTCATGTAAATTATGTATAATGCCTTCCATATTGATGGATTTATGTATACCATGTATATCTGTTACAAAGTTCTGGCCCATATTGATGGATTTATGTGTACCCCCTCAGAAACCCCCTATATTTTAAAACAAAAGAAAGGGGGAGATGTTGGAATCCTTACTAACTGCTAAGTAATTAGAGTTGATCTAATCTTACAAGAAGTTGTTTTGGCCAGAACCTGAAACAAGGTACTAAGTAGAACTAATCAAGACAAGGCTTGTGTTCCCACCTTTACTCATTAGACTCCACAAGTATGCTAGCTTCACAAAGTACACTTTCTAACTTCAAGAGAGTTCACACCTCCCTTAAAGTCATTGGGCCAGAGAGCACTATGGGAGAAACCCATAATCCCATTCTCTCAGAAGAGGCAGATAAAAAGCCAGCGATGAAGGATCTATGGCAGAATACATTTTTCCTCTTGGCTGGCTGATCGCGCTAGACTCGAGAGAAACGACTCTGCTGCAGAGAACACTTTTGGGATTTCAGTGGAGCTACGCCAGAAGCCCTCTCTCCGCGGCAAGTTGGTGCTGGGCTCCCCAGAAGGAGATAAGAGAGATCTTCCATCTCTGTTGGAGACAGAAGAAGGCAGAGGCAGAGGCTGAAGGACAGAACCTTTGGATTTGGAGACATCCGAAGGGCTCTAAGCCTCTAAACCGGCTGTGCCCAGAGAAGAACAAACTCCAACATTTGAACTCTAACACCTCAGTTTCTTCATGTATAAAAGAAAGGAATAAAATTAGATGGTCCCTTACAACTCTATGATCTTATGAACTTTCCTATTCCAACTGAGCTTCCTCAACTCCTAACAATAGGTTCTCATATGCTTATTGCTTTGTTCTAGTCTCTAAATTGGCTCTAAAACCTTGGTTCAGTGATCTGCTGTCTAATTTTTCATTCTTTGTCATTGTCTTTGCCACTGCCATTGTCCAAAATGTTAAAATTTTGCTTCCCTGTTTTTAACATTTCCTTCTTTAGTCTACTCCTTAACTCCATACAGTCCAGGCCACAAAAGTGAGTTCTCTAGAATTTCTTGGTAAAATAAAAATAGAATCTAAAAGTCCAGTATTATATGAGAGTAAGACCTAGAAATGAAAAGAAATTATGGAACATTTATTAAGAAATTATTGGGTGTCAAGTATTAGGTACATGATAAAAGCAATAGAGTTCTTGTTCAGAGAACTTTTATTATAATGGGGGAGAAAGAAAAAGCAGGGTTCGGGTTCCTGACAGTTTGAAAAATCAGGTCACACTTAAAGTCTGGCAAGCAAAGCAGCAGGGCAGAAGGCAAGAGCCAAGGATCTTGAGAGAAGAGATGGTCTCAGATCAATGACTGTCGGAAAGAGAGGGGTTGGTGCAAAAAACTGAGTTGAATGGATATTCAGATTACATTTAGCATAGGAGAAAAAGAGGGTGTGGTCAATATCCAGCCAAGAGTAGGCATCTTACACTTGCTGGGAACTGAGGAATAAAGGCTATAAATGTAAAAGAACTCTATCTAGTCCCAGAATGAAGAAGCACTTAAGCCTTGTAGTCTAATTCGGTGTCCCCATAGATGGCTGTATTTTGCCGGTCTTATCCCAGATGAATGTAGTGCCTTACTTCCAGAGTTCCTCAAACTTAGCAATTATTTGCCCACCTGGGCTGGCTTTCTAGAGTGGTCTCACTAGTCTATTCTTCAATTCCCAGTTTATTTTCAGCCAATCAGGAACCTCCTCATGCTGTGGGAATGTTGAGTGATTTATATTGTTTTGTTCTTGTTATTTTGAACATTTAGTTAACCGGTTTAGTCTTCTCTGACCCTTTCTCAAACAAGAGGACCCATACTATTAAATAAGACAAGGTTCTCATCATCATCATAATAGATGTGATGAAATACTGTGTGTAACAAACAGGGAAGATCATGTACTGTGATCAAATGATGTCTATAAACTTTAAAGTGCTATATAAATGCCAGTTATTGTTATATTTTATTTGGCCTTACAATAATCCCGTGATGTAGGTACCATGGATATTATCTCCAATTACAAATTAGATTTAGAGATGAAGGGACCTAAAATGTCGGAATCCAACCCTCTCCATTTTGTGGAATAGGAAACAGAGGTCCAGATAAGAATCAATACTTACCTAAGCTAATACAGCTACTAATTACTGCAATCAGAGCTTGAGCTCATCTTCTAGCTCTCCATATCCAATACTTTTTTCCCAATCTACCTCTCTGGCCTCTCTTAAAAAAACCCTGGGATTTAGAATCAGTGATCTGGTTTTTCAGCTCAGTTCTGCTCTAGGAATTGTTCTCTGTGCGACTTTGGGTACATTCAGAAAACTGAAGCTCTGACGAATTGTCACTTGGTCTGAGTCACATAGCTAATAAACATCAAAGGTATGACTCGAACCCATGTTTTCCTGACTGCAAGTCCGGTGTTCTCCACTCTCCACTATGCCATCCTCTTTGCTTGAAAAGTGCTTTATAAATATTGAAATACTCTACAAACATCAGTTGTTATTGTTATTATTTCAAACCCCCCCAAATAATGCCATCATTTCAGATCTGGGGCCCTCAGTTTCCTTCTCTGTAATCTGGAAGTGGGGAACGTGATTTGGGGGAAACCACCTCTTCTCTTGTCCGATTCCACTCCTGTGATTTTCTGGGTGACAGTACCGGCAGTGAGCTGAGGGTTACTTGAGCAGAGTGAGTCATCCTCCTTCACTTCCCCCATCTTGGCATCCCGTATTATGCTCGATGCCAGGGAGACAGGCAGATAAGTGGTGAGCCCCAGTTTTAGGTAGGTACAGGTTGATGGGGTGGTAATTGGACCAGCTGCTTGATAATCCACCTCCAGACAGTCCTTTGAGCCCCCACACAGCTCTGTCTCTAGTTCATTTTCAGCACCCTGGAGAAGGCCTATCTAGCTCCTGCATAATGAAGTGAATCCCATGGCCCCAGTAGAAGGCAGATCAACGGTTGACACTTAGAGAAGAGCTGGAGAGCAGGTGGTCTCTCCGTGCATCACAGCATCAGTGAGCAGTAGCTCTGCACAGCTGCGGCCAATCTCGTCCAGAGGGAGTCCTGACTCACTTCCTGGCTCACCATTGCTTCTTCCTCAGGCGGGCTAGCCCAGTGAAATGTTCTGCACAGCTAAGAGCCTGCCCTCACCACCCACTCGTGTTCTTGCAGTTTTGTTTTGGAACCCACTCCCCAAATGAAACTGCTCTTTTCCAAGTCACCCCAAACTCTCCAATCATCAACTTGGGGGTGGAATAAATGAGAAAAGCATTTTAAAGTACTTACTATGTGCTAGGTATTGTGCTAAGCACTGGGGGAGTAAAAGGGGGAGGATGAGAGGAAGGAAGAAGAGGGATGGGAGGGAGGGAGAGAAAGCAAGAGAGTCCTTTCTTCAGCAAGTTTACATTCTAATAGAAGAATATTGGCTCAAAAAGAGAGTTTTGAAGGAGAGCATCTCAAATAGAGGAATATTGATTCAAAAAGGGAGTTTTGAATTAGGGAACCTCAAGTGTGGTGACGACATATTGGATAGTGGATTGATACTACTTTTCCAATAGAAAGAAAGTAATTAGGGGCAGCTAGGTGGCACAGTGTTAGAGCACCAGCCTTGAAGTCAGGAGGACTTGAGTTCAAATCTGGTCTTAGACATTTAACACTTCCTAGCTATGTGACCCTGGGCAAGTCACTTAACCCCAATTGCCTCAGGAAAGAAAGAAAGAAAGAAGCTTGCATTCTAAAATGTAGGATATGTTGAGACAGGTATCTAGTCACAAGGCAAATAGTAGATGGCTGGAATGACCAGATAGTCAGATGGTCATAATATTATAGATTTAGAGATGAAGGGACCTAAAATGTCCAAATCCAACCCTTTCCATTTTGTGGAATAGGAAACAGAGATCCAGAGAAGAATCAACACTTACCTAAGCAAATACAGCTACTAATTACTACAGTCAGAGCTTGAACTCATCTCCTAGCTCTCCATATCCAGTGCTTTCCCCCCAACTTACTAAGTAGCCTCTCAAAAAACCCCCAGGATTTAGAATCAATTCTAAATAGCTTTCTTTATACTGTTGAGGCAACTTTTCTAAAATTATTAGCAAAAGAAAGGAATTACTGTCTCTTGAAATGCTATGATTCTCACTGGCAACCTCCTTAAGCAAAAGCTATCCATGGCACAGTGGAGAGCACAATGGGCCTGGAGTCAAGAAAGACCCTAATCTTAATCTAAATCTAGGAATTGTTCTCTGTGTGACTCTGAGTACATTACAAAACTCCAACGTCCTTATCTGAAAAGTGAGGGGGTTGTAATGGCTGATTGCAAGGTTCCTTTCAGCTCCAAATCCTGTGAAATCCCACGATGATTTTTCAGTCTTCTTTGGAGCACCTGGCTTAGTTGAAGGGCCATGCCCTCTTCCTGATGGCCAGATCACAGGTTCACCTGATTCTCTGGCTGCTGTTTTCTCTCTCCTCCCACCCCCATTCAGTTTAACAAACATCAGGAGCACCTATCATGTACAAGACATTGTGGCGGTGTGGGCTTATGAATACAAAATCAAGGATTTTGTGTAACCTTTTGAATGGCCATGGTTCTCAGATAAATAATCGGTATTTAAATGGAGAAAACACTAGGATCTGGGACCATCAGGGAAGGATTCCCAGAAGAGATGGTACCTGAACTGAACTTTGAAAGATAGGAAGGATTTAAAAAGACAGAAGTGAAGTAGGTGGATATTGGGGGATGTTCTGTGATAACAAATGGAGGCAGGAGATCAGATGTCAAGCTTGGGAAACAGTAAATAGCACAGGCCAACTGGAACATAACCGAAGAGCATTATGTGATAAAGGCAGCAAGGTAGACTGGGGATGGATTATGAAGGGCTTTAAAGCCAGATGGAAGAATCTGTATTTTATTCTAGAGGCAATAAAGAGCTGCTAAAATATTCAGATAGGGAGTGACATAGTCAAACCTGAGGTTTGGGAATGTAATTTTGGCTTTTATGTAGAAGGTGGATTAAAAAGGAGAGTGAAGAGGCAGTTAGAAGACTTTTCCAATAGTCCAGGTGAGAAGAGACCGAACTATGGGGATGGTTGGGTGAATGGAGAAAGGCTATTCCTGTAGGATTGGCCTGGTCAGTGCATAAAGAAGCAAGGAAGTGTTTATATCGGACCCATTATGAGCCAGACACTGTGCTAAGCACTTTTGAATTTTTCCAAAGAAGCTCATCTGATCTTCATAAGAACTCTAGGAAGGAGGTATTATTATTCATATTTTACAGTGAGGGAAACTAAGGCAGATAGTAATTAATGGACTTGCCCAGGGTCACATTAAGGTCTTTCTTGACTCCAGGACCATTGTGCTCTCCACTGTGCCATGGATAGCTTCTGCTTAAGGAGGTTGCCAGTGAGAATCACAGCATTTCAAGAGACAGTAATTCCTTTCTTTTGCTAATAATTTTAGAAAAGTTGCCTCAACAGTATAAAGAAAATGAAAGTAAATGGTCTTGGGATATCCAGGAATTAGTTAGAGATACAAATAATCTTTTGATTTTTAAGGATTGTGCTCTACAGACAGTAGAGAGGAAAGAGGCTCTTCTACTGCAACCAAGTCCTATGAGGTCACATATAGAAAGAATGGTCTTACAGAAAGGGAGAGAGAGAAGAGAGAGGTAGAGGGACAGGAGGGAGAGAAAGAGAGAGCATTCCTGCCTTCAAGAATCTTACATTCTAATGGTAGAGACACTCCCTCTGGGAAATAGTGGCCAGGAGAGGGGCCACTACAAGAGTGGTGACTTGTATGGATAATTGAGACCTCCTAGAGATTTCAATGGAGAAAGTATTGAAACCCCTTGTTTTCTGAACACTGAAGAGTGGGGATCATTCTAGATGGTTTGGGCAGCTCCAAACAATAACAATAATATGATCTAACAGTACCAGTTATCCAGGAACCAATGCCCAATGATCTTATTATGCTCTTTCCCTTGAAAGGCTCTTCTCCAAAGCCTCCCCTCCTGCATTGAAACCGGAGGGTTCAAATGGACCTGTTAGGAGTTTACTTAGCATAGTAATAACATGGCTAATCCTGTCCACCAACCACTTATATCCAGATAAGATTGTGTTTGGGGGCGAAGCGACGTTCCTGCCACTCTGTTAGTTGTTTTGATATAATTTTATTAATTTTATCAATTTACTCTTCTCTCCAGTTGTCTATCAACTTTAAGTTTCAGTAGGCACACCCCAAAGTTCCTTATAAAAGGGCATATCATCATCCTTTACCTACTAAGCAGGCAATACGTCTTCTTTCCACGTGCCCGGTGCCTATTTGCACAGACAGCCATGTTCCTTAGGACTGTGATTGCTCACACAAATCTTATTAAACAGTGGGCTCAATATCTGTATGATGATATGTATTAGAAAAGCCGAAACTAAAACCTGATGTCACTCAGGTGGAGCTCTGGCCCAAAGGTGGAATCTAATTGTTTCCAAAGCGAGTTAGTTAAAGCACATAGTAATAAATGGACTTTTCCTTAATATGATAAATAGTATCTAACTAAGAGCCAAAATTATATTTAAAAGAGAAAGGCTAGAGTTCTTTCCAATAAGATTAAGGATAAAGCAAGAGGGGGTGGAAAACCATTTCTTTCTTATTTATAGATATGAAGGAAGCTAAAGTACTTTGCTATGGCACTTCCCTTTTCAATAAGTGTGTGGCTAGTGAGGAAGGCCGATGACACTTAAGGGCAGAATACACTCGATCCCAATCACCTTGGTTGTTCCTGCCCTTATCAATGCAGTAGACCTGGAATTCAGTTGATATATGAGTGCTGTAGAATTATTTTTATAATGTCTTTTAAAAAATCTATTGCTATGACTGAAACTATTAAAGAGCTGTTTCCTTTCTCTCAATATACTTTTTCTGACTTTGAACACGCGATTATATTATAAGAATGTGATGGTCAGAGATCCAAAAGAAGCCCTGTTTGAAGGCATTGATGTCTACCATGCTTTGATAACTAACATATGTCAATGGCATGATAGTGGCCACAGTGGTAGAGGCCCTATATTGAATGGTGGTCCATATGAGAAATAAGAGATGGGAGACAAACCCTAAAAAAATCCAGGCTCAACCATGTTTGGTCAAGTTTTGGGGAATGCAGTGGATGAGAAGAACAAAGAGGATGCTCGATAGTAGAGGGAAGAAGGTGCAAATAAATGAACCCACATTAGGGATGTGGTATCCACCCCTGGGATAACCTCCTCATTAGGAAAAGAGTTAATCAATCAACATATATTAAGTATTTACTATGTATCAGATTTTGTGTTAGTATTGATAATAAAAAAAACCAACAACCAGAGAAACAACAGAAACCTAGTGTTCCTTGATCTCTTTTTGGTTTCCTGGCTTTCCTGGATTCTTTCAAATCCTAACTAACATTTTGCTTTCTATAAGAAGCTTTTTTCATTCTTAATTTTATTGCCTTCTGTCTGTTGGTTACCCCCAATTTATCCCATATGTAGTTTATTTGTATGAGTTGTTTGCATATTATCTACCCCTTTGGGCTGTGAATTCTTTGAGAGCAGAGTGTCTCTTGCCTTTTTTTTTTTTTTTTTTTTTTGCATTTTCAGCACTTTGCACACTTCCTGGAACAAAGCAGGTATTTAATAAATGCTTGTTGCTTAATGTGTTTTAACTAAATCTCATATTTCATGGCTGAATTTTTTTCCAAATGAGCGAGGGCATGGCATCCGGGCAGCTGGTCGGTCATTCACGGTTGCTTTCTGGAGAATGGTTCAGTGGAAAAGCAATCCTCAGAATCTTTGTATTCAGTATACAGATTGGCTGTTCAGTTATGGCTGACTCTTCATGACCTCATATGGGGTTTTCTTGGCAGAAATACCGGAGTGATTTTCCATTTCCTTCTCCAACTCATTTTATAGAGGAGGAAACTGAGGCAAACATGGTTAAGTGACTTGCCCTACTGTGATGGTGGTTGTTCAAATCATATCTGAATCCCCATGACCCTATTTGAGGTTTTCCCAGCAAAAATATTGGAGCAATTTGTTATTTCCTTCTCTAGCTTATTTTGCAGATGGAAACTGAGGCAAACAGGATTAAGGGACTTATCTAGAATCACAAGCTAAGTGTTTGAAGCCAGATTTGAATTCAAGAAGATGAGATTTCCGATTCCAGGCCTGGCACTTGGTCCACTGCATCATGCACCAGTGATGCTGATATAGTTTTGGACAGAAGTTTGCACTACCAACTTTCATTTAATAAAATAATAACTATTATTTATATAACATCCTTAGCTTTTCAAAGTGCTTCATATACATTATCTTACTTGGTCTTCATAGGTGCTATGGTTATTTCCCATTTACAGAAGAAGAAACCGAGATTCAGAGAAATCAAATAACTTGCTCAGGGTACACGGTAAGTTTCTGTGTAGGATTTGAATTCACTACCTATCTGTCTACAAGTATGAATGGAATCCTAGAGAGAATATTTTGGTCACTTCAATTCAATTCAATTTAAAAATCTTTGCTATGTGTCTGATTCTGCCCAAGGTATTAGAGGGAGGACAAGGGAAGCATGTGGCCCCTAATGTCAGGATGCTCACTGGGGAGATGAGATTCATCAATGTCATGAAAATCATGATGATAAAATTAGTAATTGTTATGATTATATTGATATGAGATTTGAGAAGCAACATGATCCTTTCCCTCCCCTGTCCCTCCCTCTTCCCCTTCCCTTCTCTTTTTCCTTTCCCTTCCCCCTTTCCATTCCCCTTCCCTCTTTCTGTTCCCCTTCCCCCCTTTCCTTCCTCTTTCCCTTCACCTTCACCTTCCCTTTCCTCTTCCCCTTTCCTTTCCTTGCACATAGCAAGCACTTAATATGTTCTTGCTTATTTGACTTGTTGACTCATAGAGTTCAATCCCAAAGAATGGGACAGTGAACCCTAAACACAAAACTTAGGTTCTAGCTCCCAGGTCTTCTGTCTCGCCATGTAATTTTGGAAAGTCACTTAATGTCTCTGGATCTCAATTTCCTAATCTAAAATGGAGATAATGAAGTCTGTGTTCCCTCATAAGATTTTTGTGAGAATCAAATGTTAGAATGTACTGTGAAAAGACTTCAAAAAGTACAAACTTTGTTAGACACATTAGTCATTAAAACATTTGACTGGTTGACTGAGGCAGGGCATTGAGACTCGATCCCTGGAGGTTTCCAGAGGGAAAAGAAGGCATGTGACAACCATCTGTCTTAGACAGTTTAGACTAGGGGTACACACATTCTTTTTATGAGAGCTCCCTTTGATTTTTCTGAAGTCCTTTGATCTATTGATACAGGTTCTCTGAAAAGATGATTAATACAAGTGAAAAGCTATGATTAATCAGATACCCGATATAGCATGTCAGCAATAAGTTTATTATAGTTTGCTGAGGGCAAGACATTCATTGCTTTCCAATTTGAGGGGAGCAGGAGAAAAAAGGGAAAGGGGAGGACATGGAGGGGGAAGAAGAGGAAGAGAGGAGTAGAAATAGTAATTGGTTGTAAAGGAGGGGAAGGGAAAGAGAGAGGAGGATTGGAGGGAGTGGAAAGAAGGGAACAGGAGAGAGAAGGGCAAAGACAAAGGAGGGAGAGGGGAAAGAAGAAAAATGAATTGTGTTATTCTTGTGGGGTCCAGAACTGGTTGAATGGATAAATAATAATCCTTAATGAATAAACAGCAGCAGAATAGAAGGCCTCCCAGAATCTAGGGTCGACCCCAAGCAATGACTTGGATGAATACATAAATGACAGGCTCATCAGATATACAGATATAAAAGAAAAGAATCTTATTAGGACATGAGTTAATGCCCATTGGGGTTTTTAACTGCAATAATTGATTGTGAGAAGAGGATAGAACAACATGGGGGTTTAGAAAACTGTGGAAGGGCATATCTAATACACTGGATGACATAAGGTACAGAACTCTTGACAAGCTAGGACACAGCTAGCTAGGTGATGCAGCAGATAGAGTCCTGGACCTGAAGTAAAGGAGACTCATTTTTGTGAGTTCAAATCTGGTCTCAGATACTTACTAGCTGTATGACCTTAGGAAAATCATTTAACCCTGTTTGCCTCATTTTCCTATCTGTAAAATAAGCTAAAGAAGGAAATGTTAAAGCACTGCCAAGAAAACCCCAAATGGAGTCATAAAGAGCCACACGGGACTTAAAATGACTGAACAAGAACATTTTAATGAATCTTCATAAGATGAAATTAAATAATGATAAATGTAAATAAATTTTACACTTGGGTTAAAAAGATAAACTTTACAAGTAAAATGTAAGGGGAAAAATAGTTTAGCAACCGTTTGTCTAAGAACAATCTGATGGTTTTAGTAGAATGTACACTCAATAAGAACCAATGGTATATCCCAACAGGAGAAAAAAAAATGAATGCAATTTTGGGTTGTATGGGAGAGGCAGTCTCTAGAACAAGGTGGGTCACAGTCTCTGCATTATACTCTGCTCTGCTCAGGTACCACAGTATAGGGGTGAAATTGATAAGATGCAGAGGATACAGGGACAATCAGCATGTTGAAGAGCCTTGAGCTGATGCCATGGGTGGATTGATTACGTCAACTTGAGAGATCGTTAGTGTGGGGGACAGAAGGCTCAAGGAGACGTGATCACTGCCTTTAGATTTCAAGGATATCAGTTAAGAGAGAAATTAGAGCTTTTTTTACTTATCCCAGAGGGCAGAATCAGAAGGACTGGGAGGGACTGAGAAGATGAAGTTCGAGAGGTTTTGTATGGATTAATATCTCTAATAATTAGACTTTTCTAGAGCTCATAGAGATAATAGTTCTGGTTCACAGAGATCATTGAAGGTCTTCAAGCAAAGCAAGAGTCTTCAGTTACTGATCACAATTCAATGTGTTGAGAAAAGAATCTTATTAGCACATGGGTTGGACTTAATGCCCATTGGGGTTTTTAACTGCAATAATTGATTGTGAGAAGAGGATAGAACATCACGGGGGTTTAGAAAGGAAAGAGGAAAAGGAGGGAGATGGATGAGGAGAAAGAGCAGAAACAGAAGATAAAGAGGAATGCTTGAGAGGAGGGGAAGAAGATGGCAGGAGAGAGAAGAATAGGGCAAAGGACCAGGATGGAGAAGCCAAAGAAGTAAAGAGAAGAGAAATGAAGTTCAGTGCCTTAAGTATAGTGGATGCTTAAGAAATGCTTGTTGAATCAGATTGGATGACTGGTGATATTTTAGTTTGGCTTTGAGATACAGGTAGGAGGATGGCAACAGAAAGTGGGGAGTGGGCGTATTCCTTGGCAAAGAGGAATATGAACAGAGGTGGAGAGGTGGGGAACCTCAGCACAGTAGACATCAATAAATACCTGTTGAAAGGGGGAAACATGACATAGCTTTTGCCCACATAATTTATAGTCTACAGAAAGAAAAGGGAAAGGAAAGAAAATGAGACACAAATTAAAATATTAGGAGCAATTAAAGAGACAGTGTACTCTAGGGAATTCTGAGGCTATTTTTTGATGATTATTTTTAACGGAGGATATTAGAAAAGGTTTTATAATTGCACTTAAAGTGGGTTTGAAAGAAAATATAATGAAGATGATGAGGGTATATATTCCAGGCATTGGGAGAGTCCATGGTGGCAGGAAAGGACATAGCAGGTGTAGACAATACCTTGTAGTTTAGGTCGATCGCAATGGAGAGAGTGTGTGAAAGCAGGTAATACTGACTAAGACTGAAAAAGCTGACTGGGGCTAGGTTGTAGAGGGCCTTTGATGGCAGCCTTGGGAGTTTGCAGTTTATCCTAGAGGCAATGGAGCCACTGAAGTTGTTTGAGCAGGTTAAATGGTTACATCTACACCTTATTCTCCTCCCTCTTCTCTTTTTCCTCCTCCTCCTCCTCCTCTTCCTCATCTTCTTCCTTATCCTTTCCCTTTTCTTCTTCTTCCTCTTCCTCCTCCTTCTCCTCCTCCTCCTTTTTCTTCTCCTTCTCTTCCTCCTTGTCCTCTTCTTCTTCCTCCTTCTCCTCCTCCTCTTCCTCATCTTCTTCCTTCTCCTTTTCCTTTTTTTCTTCCTCCTCCTCCTCCTCATCTTTCTTTTGCTCCCTCTTCTCCTCCATTCCTCCTCCTCCCTCTTCCTTTCTTCTCTGTGTGGATAAAAGGGAATGATGGAAGATGCTGAAGAAGGAGAATCGCTATGTCTTAGCAGCTGATTAGATATTGAAGTATCACAGAATTTAGAGTTGGCAGAGGACCAACTAGTCCAACATCTTCATTTAACAGATGAGGAAACTGAGGCTTAGAAAGTTAAAGACACTCTCTAAATTCATACAGAGAATAAGGGATAAATAAATTTTAGTGAAATGAATGAATGATTTCATTGTGGCCTTTCTTCTTGCTGATCTTACCTCTTCTCATAAATGACCTTTCCCTTTGCTCTCTATAAGGTTCATTTAATCCTGTGTATGCCCATTGTCTATAGTAAACTGTTTCACAAATCTTTCTCTCCCTTCCTTCCTCCTTTCCCCTCTTTCTTTCTTTTTCTCTTTCTTTCCCTTCCTTTTCTCTTTCCCTCTCTTTCCTTCCCAACTGCCTTCAGTTTGCCCTGAAAACCTTCACTAAACACTACCATTCCCTCAAACTACTATTGTCTACCTCTGTCCCTTTCTCAACCAAACTCATTAAAATTTGTCAGCACTCACTGTCTCTGCTTACTTCTCAGTTCCCGTCCCTTTGTAATTTGGATTCCTACCCTCTCACTCATCTGAAACTGCTCTAAAGTTATCAGTTTTCCAAATAACAATGCAGCTTGGTAACCGTCACCAAGATGACCAAATCTGATAGTATTTTCTCAGTCCATGTTTTTCTTGCCCTTGACCAGTCATTCTGGGCTGCCCTCTTCTCCCTGGGTTTTTGTGACACTGCTCTGTCTTGGTTCTTCTGCCTTTCTTACAGTCTCCTTTTTTGGTTCATAATCCACATCACAGCCTCTAGCTATAGATGTTTGCTAATCTATTCAAGGCCCTCTTCTTTTTCCCTCTCTTCTTCTCCCTCTCCCTTCTATCTTCCTTCTCCTTTCCTCCTTTTCTTCCTCTTCCCTCCCCTTCCCTCATCCTCCTTCTTCTTTCCCTTCTCCCCCCTCCTGCTTCCCTGCCCCCTCTCCCTTACTTCTCCCTTTCCTTTCCCTCCCTTTTCCCTCCTTCCTTTCCTCTCTTTTCCTCCCCTGCCATAACCTAATCAGTTCCCATTAACTCTCATCTCTATCAGATGATTCCCAGCATTACCTCTCCAATGCTAGTCTCTCTTTTGAACTTTAATTCCCCCATTGCCACTTGTCTATTGAAAATGTAAGGCTAGATGCCCTGGAAACATTTTAAACACATCAGAAATTGAACTTGTATCTTCTTCCCCCCAAGTTTCCTTCTCTTCCAACTTCCCATATTTATTTAAAGGGCATTACCATCCTAGACGCCTGGATTCATGACCTCGCCATTTTCCTCCCTCTCTCTCACCTGCCACATTCAGTCAGTTGACAGATCTTGCCCTTTCTTGCATCTCAACCCCCCGCTCCCACCCTCAGGCACACAGCTCCATCCCATTAGTTCAGACTTTCATCATCTCTCCTCGGAATTGGTTATTGCCACAGTTAGGAGACTGTCTCCTAACTGGTCTCCCTGCCTCGAGCCTATCACCATCCCAATCCATCCTACACACTGTTGCCAAGGTAATTTTCATTACATACTGATATCACCGCGAGCATTTCCTGCTCAGTCATCTCTAGTGACTTTTTATTTAGTGAACATGGACTGAAACATAAAGTCTGTCTGGCTTCAAAAACACTCCCCACCTGCTCCCAACCAACATTTCCAGCCTCACTGGATATTCTTCCTCTCCCCCACTCTGTTATGCAGTCAAACTGGACTTCTGTCTCTCTCTCTCTCTCTCTCTCTCTCTCTCTCTCTCTCTCTCTCTCTCTCTCTCTCTCCCCTCTGTTTTCCTTCTTGCTGCCTTTGTCCTGGAGGACTCTCATTCTTGGTGTGCACTCTCTCTCTCTCTCTCTCTCTCCTTATCTCAGTCTTACTGAAACTGATTTTTCCTTTTGAGATACAGTTCAAGCACTACTTTCTGCACAGAACTAAGTACTTGGTACACATGTGTGTGTATGTAAATATAGATCTCCATCTACACATTTGTAAGTATATATGTATATTCAGTCATGTTTGTCCCTTCATGGTTCCATTTGGGTTTTTTTTTGGAGGTGGGCAAAGATACTGGACTGTTTGCCCTTTCCTTCTCCAGTGGATCCATTTAGTAAGGCAATCAGAGCTTTGGGTCACGTAACTAGCTCTTGTCTGAGGCTGGATTTGAACTTAGGCTTTCGGACTCCAGATCCAGTGTTCTATCCATTGAGCCACTGGCACAGATACACACACACGTGTGTGTATGTATGAATATGTGTATATATACATATAAAGTATACATATAGTATATGTATGTGTGTAGGAATATGTGTATATATACATATAAAATATATATAAATATACGTATGTGCTTTATGAATGTGTATATATACATATAAAATATGTACACAGTATATGTATGTGTGTATGAATATGTGGATATATATATATATGAATATACACACAATATATATTTGTATGAATAAGTGTATATATAGATATATAAAATATATACACAATATGTGTATTTGTATGAATATGTGTATATATAAATATAAAATATACATACTATATGTTTGTATGAATATGTATATATAACATAAAATATATACACTATATATGTACTTGTATGAATATATGTATATATACATATAAAATATATACACAATATATGTATTTGTATGAATATGTGTATATATACTTATAAAATATATATACAATATATGTATTTGTATGAATATGTGTATATATACATATAAAATATATACACTATATATGTATTTGTATGAATATGTGTATATATACTTATATATATATATACAATATATGTATTTGTATGATTAAGTGTATATACATATACTTATAAAATATATACAAAATATATGTATACATAAACACATATATACATAGACACCAATGCATGTATATGTGGGTATAATATGTGTAACTATGTCATCACCATTAGTACGTAAGTTAGTGAGGATGATTTTGTCCTTTGATTGGTCCCCCCCACGCTTCATGCAATCTCTGTCATACAGTAGATGCCTAATACATGTTTGTTAAGTGATTGATCAGTCCGAGTCCTACCTCAGCTTATTGATTAGAAGAGAGAGAATAGCAGGAAGGGAAAAGAGGGAACTTTTTCTCTCACCCTATTTCCCAGTGGCTGTTGGGACAGAGCACAGGGCTGCACTGTCATGGAAAAAGGGAAGCCATGGGACATGGCCAACGCCTTAGGCTCTCACAAAGAAACAGCCCACACAGCAGTGTTCACAGTCCATTAGGGCTTTCCCTCTTGGGCCCGAAGACAGGCTCTGGGAGGGAAAGTTGAGGTCAGTTGTCCCAGTGGGCGCTAGGGTCACCGTGGGAGCAATAACTGAAGAACAGAGGGAAAGAAGACTCCCTAGGAAAGTTCAGGGAAAACATCTGCGGGTCACGCAGGGGGAGTCGGGGCCCCAGTCTCCACATTCCTGATTTTTTCTACCCTGATCACCACCTATCCCACAAATCCATTCACAGAAGCGTCCACTTCCATACATATTTACGGGTGTGGGACCTGCCTAGGGACAAGGAGATGCACATACATAACAATACTTAGGACTATCCATTTGGGGCCAGAAAAGACCTTTGGGAACACTAACCCACCTCTCTCTTTACAGCTGAAGAGACTGAGGATGCAGGATTACAAGCACACCTGGGTCAAACACACCCACCTGAGTGCAAACGCTCAGCGAGACACAAAGGCCTGAGAACATGGAACCCAGCATGGTCACATACTAATTCCCCACACACGCTCACGCATGTGGAAGTATGGATGCCCAGGGCTCTCCCTAGCAGTCTTGGAACTGGGGAAAGACCCTCTCAGATCAACCCTGAAAGACAAATTCAGTGAGGGCGGTTTCCATTGGCCGTGATAGGAAAGGCCATGGGATGGAGACCATTGTGGAAGGAGACAGAGCTCCCTTGGACAGAGCTATTGGGAAGGTCAAAGATGGCTGGAGGAACAGGGCAGGGCAGAGTGGGGAAGGGTTCATAGGTTCTGCAGCTCTTGGGTAAAGCTCAACCATGCCGTCTTTTCCTGTTTTAGATCCATTTTTCCTGCTAATAAAGCCCTAGGCTTGCTTGTTTTTACTTACTGAAGGAATTTAAATGGTATCAGTGTCATCTATATTTCACATTCTAAGAGAAAGCTCCAGTCCCCACCATTTTAGTTATGACTCAGTATACACATGCAGAACAACTTCAGTAGATTCTCCCACAGAGACCGTGGGAAGGGAAAGCAGCTTGAGCAACTGAGAGTTTAAGTGTGATTCTAGATGGTCTTTAGACAACCGAGCCATCCAGAGAGACGCTGTGGGGATATGGAGAAAAATGACTGAGAGAACTTCTTTCCTAAGAGACCAAGTTTAACTCTTGTAAAGAAACATCAAGAAGAGAATTCTGGAGAGCCTTTGGCCTCTGTCTTCCATTACTGAACAGTGGGACTGAGTCTCCAGAGTTATGAAACAGTGATGGTTAGATGTGATCCTGGCTGAGATTTTTCTCATGAAGGAGAATTTTTTTTTTATAATTTTTTACATCCATTCACAAGATGGTTGTAAAAGACAAATGAGGTCATGTAGGTGAAATGTTCAGCAAAATTTAAAGGTGTTACACAAAAATGGGAGGTTGTTATTGCATTATCTGACCTCACATATAGGGACCTCAGTGTCCTCCTTTGCTAAATTACAGGCTGAGGAAGTAGGGAGATGACCTCTAAGGAAACTTTTGGCTCAAAATCTTAGGATCCTATTCAGCTGTGTCTATACTTATGTCCACAGCTTGTTTTTTCCTTTATTATTTGTTACACTGTTAGTTAATTTTATATCCAGTAGCCGTGATACACATTTAAAATTGAGGATAATTATATATATATGATAATAATATGAGGTGGTGACCCAGAGCTAATTGATAATTACTTCTAGATATCCTGCAATTTTAGTAACTAATGGAGATATAGTAGAACATATCCCTTGAGTGTCTTGGAACCTGGGATGAGACAATAAATAAGGTAATGATGTGGTTGTTGACCAGTACATCCCCTGATTCCCATATAAGCTACACGAAAATGTAATTATCTATTAATTCTGCTACATATGAATAGAAATACATAGCAAACACACAGAGAGACATGTAAGCATGTGGAGACACACAGACATATGGACTTTAAGAAAAGATTAGATGACCTTGGGGATAGATGATAGAGAAGGAATTACTGGCTACTATGGGTTGCGGTAGGTAATCTCAGTCCTCCCTTCTAATTCTCAGGTTCTGTGATTCTGTAACACGTATATGTTGTTGCTCAGTTGAATTTGTTTTTGTGTGACCCCATCTGGAGTCTTCTTGGCAAAGATACTGGAATGGTTTGCTGTTTCCTTCACCAGCTCATTTTATGGATGGGGAAACTGAGGCAAACAGGGTTAAGTGACTTACCTAGGGTCACACAACTAATAAATGATTGAGACTGAATTTGAAGTCAGGTTTTCCTGACTCCAGGCCCTATCCAGTGCTCCATCTAGTGCATAGACACACACACATATATATGTGTGTGTATATATATATATATATATATATATATATATATATATATATATATATTATATATATATATATATATATAGACTGAATAGAATCATAAGAGTTTGAGCCAGAAGTTTCCTTAGAGGTCTTCTCCCTACTTCCTCAGTCTGTAATTTAACAAAAGAGAAAACTGAGGTCCCTATATGTGAGGTCAGTTAATGCAACAACAAGCTCCCATATTTATATAGCACCTAGGGTTTTGTTGAACATTTGACATACATGACCTCATTTGTCTTTAACAACAATCTTGTGAATGGGTGCTATTGTGAGCCTCAATTTATAGATGAGGAAATTGAAGGTCAAGTGAATTGCCAAATTGCATTTGGCCAGTTGTACCTTTAAAGGAGTTGTCTTATTTGTTGGAGTCTTTTTTCTATTTCATCAGTTCTATTTTTTAAGTTGTTCTCTATTTCCATTTCACAAATTCTATTTTTAAAGGAGTTGTTCCTTTTTCCCATTTCACAATTCTATTATTTCAAGGAGGAATTTTCTTTTTCTACCTTGCCAAATCTATTTTTAAAGAACTGGTTTTCTTCAGCATATCCCCCCATTTCACCAAATATATATTTTTAAGGAGTTGTTTTCTTCAATTTCTGTATTTCCTTTTGTAAACTCTTCTGCAAAGCTCTCATTTCTTTTACCCATTTTTCTTCTAACCTCTTTTAAAATACTTTTTGAGTTCTTCCAAGAGAGACTTTTGAGTTGGAGACCAAAACTCAGTTCATATCCACTCTGAAGCTTCATCTGGAGGTGTTTTGCCTTTAGTGTTTTCAGGATTTGATACTGTTCTTCCCCATCTCTATAATAATGATCCACAGCCAGAACTCTTTTTTTTGCTCATTTTTAAGGTTGAGGTCTGCTCCTAGGGCACAGGGGAGATTGTTCTGAGCTTCTATAGAATGCACTGGCATTCTGTGGTAACAGGCAACATCTTGTTAATATTAGAGTTTAGAGACTTACTATTTGCCTCTGTAGTTGTTTTGCTGATCCACTGGCTTGAACCAGGACAGAGCAGCCAAAGCTGCTATATTTTGGCTGAGATCTCCCACTATATTCCTAATGTCTCTCCACCCTAGGTCTCCCCATGCTACACTTGGCTGGGTCACATTCCTCCCTACCCAATTGAGACAGAACTTTCCTGAAGTCCTTTGTTCTGCTGGAAATTTGTTATACTCCAAATATTTGTCAGTTCTGTCACTTCAAAATCCATTTAGAGGTTTGATCTAGTGTTGATTCTGAGGGAAGCCCAGAAGACTCAGGTAAAGTCTCGACTACTCTTTGTCATCTTAGCTCTATACCCCAATATGGTACTTTCATATGAATAATGACATGATACTTGTGATGCTTTTATAATTGTGTACTTAATATTTTGGAATGGAAAATATCACTATCAGCAAGAGTTTTTAAAGACTTCATTTGTGCAATTCTTAGAAAACCAAGCTTTCTTCAAGTATAATTTGGAAATCACTAATTAGTCCAATCTCTCTTTTCTCCTATCTCTCACTTGAAAAAAAACTTCCCTGGAAACACACTTATCCACAAACCAGGACTGGAGAAGATGAAAGGACAATATTTGAATGAAGGAAAATGAGTAGGGATTGAGTGAGGTAAAGGGAACTCACTCCTAAAAGATGGGAAGAGAACAGAATGATCCTGTATGATCTTGTTGCAAACTTGATACCACATGGTGTCAATGTACCAGAAATGTGGAAGATCCAGAAGGATGTCCATTTTCATTTTTTGTCTTTAGGCTTTGGGTGGTGGTAGGTTGGAAGAAGCATTCCAACTCTGGAATCAGGAGTAAAAGATGAATTCTTGCATTTTCCAGTTATGGCTTCATATGTGCAGCCATAGATTGTGTTTTGGATTGCAGGTTGATTTTAGGAGTTCCCCATACTGATGAACCCTAACTTATAGGGACTGAGAACATTAGAATTTTTAATATGTTAATTTGGTGGAAGGCAGTTAAGATCTTCCTCCCTTCTTCCTTCCTTCTTTCTGTCTCTCTGTCTTTCTATCTCTCTCTCATTTTTAAGTTTAAGAATTTTAAAAAAAATTAAATTAAGAATTTTCTTTCTTTCCATTATTTGCTATAGTTGGCCTTTACTCTTTTATACAATAGGGGTTAGATTAGATTACCCATCTCCCAACCTATACTCACGTTCTCCAGTGTGCTGGATGTGGGATAAAATACCTAAACAAAAAAAAATTGGCTTAAATATCAAATCTTCTGCTTACCAGCTGTGTGATTTTGGGCAAGTAATTTCCTCTTTCTGGCCTTTGATCCTGCTTTGTAAAATGACTCAGTTGGTCTAGTTGAACTTTGTGATCTCCCCCAGCTTGTGCTTTGTAAGCCTATAAATCCTGGCATTCTTCCCAGAAGGAAAAGGATCTCAGGAAGCCATTTAAATGGAAGGCCCAGATTGCCTTTAAAAATGTTAAATATTGAATGGATCACAAATACTTCCTTCTTGTGTGAACTTTCCAGAATGAAATGTTTCAATATTCAATAGCTCTGTGATCTCCATTGCTGTGATTCTCAGCTCATCTTCTCTTGTTCCTTCTCCACAATTCTTATCTATATCCTCCAGAAAAATAATCCCCCATGGCGGTTCCAGGTAACACGCTAGCATCTTCCACTAAAGCTCCTGCTGTGGCGTGGGTATCCATGGAACAACTCTCTTTCGTTCATTCCTCATTCTCAATGCATGACCAACCCATATCCTCCAGTCAATATCTTCTGAGTTCTGTTCTGTGCATATAGTTTATTATTTGTAGTTTGGTGGAGCCAATTAATATCTAAGAGGTGTCTCTTAATGGCAAGGTTTGATTCTCTGAAGACTGTGATGTTTCATAATCACAACTGTGGGAAACTTCATGGAGGAAAAATGGCAGAAGGCATAGAAGTCCAGCTCTGAGAGACCAGAAAACCATTGATCCAATCTTGGAAGGACATTGGAATTAGAAATGGGATTTTCTTTTAGGAAAAAGTTTGGGGTCCTTAGGGACACTGAAATTTCCCCAGTGCAATTGAGTCTGATCTCTCTTCCTTCTATTCCAATTTGTGCTCACTTAAGAGAAAAGGAGAAGAGAGTAAGTATTTTATTAGGTGACTCTTTAAAGCACTCTGTAATTGCTTTTAATAATATTATTTCATTTGATCCTCACGACAACCCTATTAAATGGGTGCTATTATTGTCCCCATTTTACAGCTCAGCAAATTGAGCAGATAAAGGTTAATTGACTTACCCAGTATCATACAGCTTAATTGTGTATCTGCAGTATTTTTCTAAAATATGTTTATCGATTTGTTGTTATTCAGTTGTTTTCGGTTCTGACTTCATGACCCTCTTAGGAATTTTCTTGGTAGAGATCCTGGAGTGATTTGCCATTTCCTTCTCTAATTCATTTTACAGATGATAAAAACTGAGGCAAACAACGAGGTGACTTTTCCAGGGTCACACTGCTAGTAAGTATCTGAGACTGGATTTGAACTCAAGAAGATGTCTTCCTGATTCCAGGCTTGACATTTTACCCACTATCCCATCTAACTGGCGTATTTATTGATACATTAGTGATTTGGGGGTATTCATATAACTGAATATTATAATCTGAATGTAAATCTGAATACTTGAAACAAATATTCTTCATCCCACTTAGTTTTTCTTATTTGTAAAGTTAGGCTGAAATATATTTTTCCCCCAATTTGGTTCCAAAATTTTTCCAATCTAGTAATCCATGGGGTTCTCAAGAATATATTATGGTCCATGAATGTATTTTAAGAAATTTGTTTGGGGAAAGCTGGACTAAATAACCCCTAATGTTTTTTCTGGATCTGACTTTCCTAAATTTTGTGTGGAAAGTCAGGTAATTAAGATTTCTCCTCATCCCCAATCTGAGAAATCTTCAAGGGCAGAGAGATGGGGATGAGAAAATAATAGTGACCCAGGTCTTTATGGGAGAAGGAGTCCCTGTCTTTGGAAGATGGATAGAGCTATATGGATCACAGGTATTGGATGTTTACAAAGGCTAGAGGTGGGTGTATCTGGGAGTTAAGAAATAGAGCCCCACAATTCAAGTCAGTTCAGTTTGGGTCACTCCCAGCCAACTCAAAAAAACCTCTTGTGTCCTGCTTATTGTACTGGGTCCCAGCTGAAATGTTAAGTTTAGAGCAGAAGCAATGCTGGCCCACATAAAACTTAAGAGTCTAGTAGGGTGATGCTACACACACAGGGGAAAGAGAGATGGGGGAAGAGGAGAGAGAAGGAGAGGGAGAGGCAGAGGGAAAGAGAAAGAGAGAGAGAGAGAGAGAGAGAGAGAGGCAGAGAGACAGAGAAAGAGAGAGAGGGAGAAAGAGATAGGGAGAGACAGAGACAGAGAGAGGGAGAAAGACAGAGACAGAGAGACAGAGACACAGAGAGAGAGACAGAAAAAGACAGAAAGACAGAGACAGAGAGATAGAAAGAGAGAGAGACAGAGAAAGAGAGAGAGGAGAAAGAGATAGGGAGAGACAGAGACAGAGAGAGGGAGAAAGACAGAGACAGAGAGACAGAGACACAGAGAGAGAGACAGAAAAAGACAGAAAGACAGAGACAGAGAGATAGAAAAAGAGAGAGAGAGAAAGAGAGAGAAGCAGCTAGAGAGACAGAGAGAGAGAAGAGGGGAATAGAGAGAAGAGAAAAGAAGAAAAGAGGAGAGAAGAGGAGAGGAGGGGAGGGGAGAGGAAGGGAGAGGAGAAAAAGGGGAGAGAGAAAGAGAGAGAGAGAGAGAGAGAGAGAGAGAGAGAGAGAGAGAGAGAGAGAGAGAGAGAGAGAGAGAGAGAGAGAGAAGGAAGGAAGGAAGGAAGGAAGGAAGGAAGGAAAAGCAAAAAAGGAAGGAAGGGAAGGAAGGAAAGCACTACTACGCACAGAATTAGTAAACAATTCCATCAGTGAGATACAAAAAGAAGTATGTATGCAGGGATATTCCAGAGTTACTGGAGCCAGCTTAAATTGGTTCAGGAGAGCTGATTATTAAATTTTCATTATGACGTTTGCACTTCAGAAATCAACAAATGTTATAAATCAGGACTTGATTTATTCTTTTTTATTTTCTAGAATTAAAATGATGGAAAAGTATTTATAATGCAGAAGAGTGGTTGTGGGTACATTTTTATTGTTATTTGAGAGCTGTTTGTAAAACATTTACCAGTATTCCCTTGTGCATTATTAGTGAATGATCAAGAAAAACTTCAGGGAGGAGTTGGTGTTTAAGTTGATTCATGAGAGGAAAAATGGCAGAAGGCACAGAGAGGTCCGGCCCTGAGAGTCAGAAAACCGTTGATCCATACGATCTGTTTAACCACCCGTCAATCATTGAACATCCCAGTAGCTTGAGACAACTCCCTGGGATTCTAAATGAGCACTTAAGCACAGAACTTAGCATATAGCAGACATTTAATAAGTGTTGATTGGTTGATTGATTGACTTACTGCACGGTCTCATTGGAGATTTTTTGGCAGTCATACTTTAGTGCTTTGCCATTTCCTTCCCTAGCTCTTTTCGCAGATGAGGAAACTGAGGCAGATAGGGTTAAGTGCTCAGGTCACACAGAGAGTAAAATCAGGAAAAATGAGTCTTCCTCCCTCCAGGCCTGAGGCTCTACTCCCTGATGCTCCTATTAATTTTCACTAGTAAGAAATATTGCACCTCGAGTCATGTATAGCAATGGAAGCTTGGGTCCGCAACCCCCGACCCCAAATAAATGCTGGAGACAGAGATGGGTTTCCTTCCCTCAGATTAAACTCATCCATATAATGAAGGGAGCAGAAGTAGCCCTGATGGATGTTCTGGGGTGTATTTTTGAGAGCGCGCGAGCCGGGTCTGAAAGGCTCTGAGACGTGTTTTCTCATTTTTAGCAGTAATCATCCTCCCCACTAAGAGGCCGCCGATTTTTGCTTTTCTCTTCCTGGATGAAAGGCCAATTAAGCAAACTGAGTTTTCTGGGTTTTAGTCTGTTTTCTCTTTAAGATTTAATTGCAGCTCAGTTGTTTGAATGGTGTCCCCTCATAAAACCAAGTTAATATATGGATATCAGTTTAAACCCCATTTCCCTAGGGGGTGTCTTGGGTGTCTCTGGGTAATGACCATAATTGAATTTTGAGCAATCAGCCAGCAAGCAGCACTTCCAAGCTGCTAAAATAAACCAGCATCCAGCCGAAATTTAAGCCAGAGTTTGTGTCATTTATGGGGCCATTGCAGAAAAGAACACTGACTTCAGAGTCCGGAGAAGAGGAATTCCGATTTTGTTTCCGGGACACTGTGTGACTCTTGGTTGTACCTTGTATTCTCAGAACCTGAATTTACACATCTGTAAAATGGGAAATCAAAGAACCACAGCATCATTGAATCTTTTTTTTTTTAATAACTTTTTTATTGATAGAACCCATGCCAGGGTAATTTTTTTTTTACAACATTATCCGTTGCACTCGTTTCTGTTCCGATTTTTCCCCTCCCTCCCTCCACCCCCTCCCCCAGATGGCAAGCAGTCCTTTACATGTTGAATAGGTTACAGTATATCCTAGATACAATATTTGTGTGCGGAACCGAACAGTTCTCTTGTTGCACAGGGAGAATTGGATTCAGAAGGTATAAATAACCCGGAAAGAAAAACAAAAATGCAAGCAGTTTATATTCATTTCCCAGTGTTCTTTCTTTGGGTGTAGCTGCTTCTGTCCATCTTTGAATTTGGAAACTGAATTAGCTCTCTTTATCGAAGAGGTCCACTTCCATCAGAATATATCCTCAAACAGTATCGTTGTTGAGGTATTTAATGATCTCCTGGTTCTGCTCCTTTCACTCAGCATCAGTTCATGTAAGTCTCGCCAGTGCTCTCTGTATTCATCCCGCTGGTCATTCCTTACAGAGCAATAATATTCCATAACGTTCATATACCACAATTTACTCAACCATTCTCCAGTTGATGGACATCCTTTCATTTTCCAGCTTCTAGCCACTACAGACAGGGCTGCCACAAACATTTTGGCACATACAGGTCCCTTTCCCTTCTTTAGTATCTCTTTGGGGTATAAGCCCAATAGAAACACTGCTGGATCAAAGGGTATGCACAGTTTGATAACTCTTTGAGCATAGTTCCAGATTGCTCTCCAGAATGGCTGGATGTGTTCACAATTCCACCAACAATGCATCAGTGTCCCTGTTTCCCCACATCCCCTCCAACATTCCACGTTATCTTTCCCTGTCATTCTAGCCAATCTGACAGATGTGTAGTGGTATCTCAGAGTTGTCTTAATTTGCATTTCTCTGATTAATAATGATTTGGAGCATATTTTCATACGTCTATAAATAGTTTCAATTTCTTCGTCTGAGAATTGTCTGTTCACATCCTTTGACCATTTATCAATTGGAGAATGGTTTGATTTCTTATAAATTAGAGTCCATTCTCTATATATTTTGGAAAGGAGGCCTTTATCAGAACCTTTGAGCATCATTGAATCTGAGGAATGGAAGGGACCTTGAAGGTCATCCAGTTTAATCCTGGCTTAAACAAGAACCTCTTCCACCACACCCCCAACCAATGATTATTAAGCTTTTGTTTAAAGATCCCCAATCCACTTCTTTCTGAAGCATCCCACTGTACTTATGGACAGACTCATTGGGAAGTTTGGCCTGATATCAATCAAGCCTCAGTTTACCTTATTGTCATTTCTACTCATTCCTCATTCTGTCTCGATATGCTAATCCTTCCAGAATTCTACCAAATCCTACCTACCAGATCCCAATTTATATTATTATTTAATTAAATTATAATCATTTAATCATTTAATTTAATCCCATTATTAAATTTAAATTAAATTATAACACAAAGTTATCCTAAATATCAAATATATGATTAGGTATCTAAAAAACTACAAGTGGAAGAGAATGTAGCTTTGTTCTACTGGGCCCGAGAGGGCAGATCGAAGGGCAGTGGCGACCGTGGTAGAGATGGGCCTATTTAGGGTTGATGCTGAGGGAAACTGAGCAAACTTTCCAACAAGAAAAGCCATACAAAAGTCTTCTGGGCAGGTAGTAGACTTCCCCTCCCTAACCCTTCATGAAATCTCAATGATTCCTCCCTCCTGTTGGAAGTCATGGTGACTCAGTTGACTGGTTCTCAACAAACATTATTGAGGAATTCTTTTGGGGGGAGGAGACAGTCGTTCTGAAGTTTTTATTTCACCTGCTTTTTGTCACCTCCTCTACCTGCAAACTGTCACATTCTTGTTACCTCAGGGGAAAACTGAGATTCAAAGGCCCCCATTCTTTTTGCTGAGCTGGATTATCTTAAAGTTACCTATAAAAGCCGCCCCACCCTTGAAGTCATTGCTGATCTTTAAAGATTGGCCCCCAATGTGTTGTTCCCTTGATGTACTTAGACTAAAATTCTTTTATTTTATCCTTTTTTATTTATCCTTTTATTGAAATTCTTTTTGCCCTGAGTTTTGGCTCATCAATCAAGGGGAAAGCCCAGGTAAAGAACTTCCCTTTCAACAGTTATGTGGTTGAGTGGATTTTGAGCAGGTCCAGTTTAGATGAAATGGTCTTGGAGATGCCCTCCAGCTGGACGTTCTGTGAAATGAAATCGTTGTTATCTGTGGCCAAGGGGATACCTCCCTCTTCCACCGTGAGGTCCATCTCTGCTGAGAGAGGACCAGGCTTTTCTCAAATGCTGTGGCTCGTTATGCTCCTAATCCAGAATCTGGAAAAAATTGTAAAATAAAAGTTAGAGCCGGCTCAGGTCTAAGGTCTTCCTGAAAAAGGATGCACAGATCTCCCATCCTAGAAAAGTTCCCTAAGGTGCAAGGTGGAAGTCTGCCATTTTCTTCTCCAGTTCATTTTATAGATGAGGAAACTGAGGTAAACAGGTTAAGTGAGTTACCCAGGGTCAAATAGCTAGAAAATGTTTGAAGCCAGATTTGAGCCTTCCTAACTCCAGGCCTGGCACTCTAGCCACTGCTCCACTTAGCCACCCAGTTCTTCCTTCCTTCCTTCCTTCCTCCTTCCTTCCTTCCTCCCTTCCTCCCTCCCTTCCTTCCTCCCTTCCTCCCTCCCTCCCTTCCTTCCTCCCTTCCTTCCTTCCTTCCTTCTTCCTTCCTTCCTTCCTTCCTTCCTTCCTTCCTTCCTTCCTTCCTCCCTCCCTTCCTTCCTCCCTTCCTCCCTCCCTCCTTCCTTCCTCCCTTCCTCTCTTTCTTTCTTTCTTTCTTTCTTTCTTTCTTTCTTTCTTTCTTTCTTTCTTTCTTTCTTTCTTTCTTTCTTTCTTTCTTTCTTTCTTTCTTTCTTTCTTTCTTTCTCTGAGGCAATTGGGGTTAAGGGACTTGCCCAGGGTCACACAGCTAGGAAGTGTTAAGTGTTTGAGACCAAATTTGAACTCAGTCCTCCTGATTTCAGGGCTGCTGCTCTATCCACTGATCCCTAGCTGCCCCATAATATAATATTAATAATTAGAATGATAATAATGACAGCACCAGGTGGTACAGTGCATAGAATACTAGGCCTGGAGTCTCACTGGACCCAGATGGCTCAGGAGGGCTCACCCTCCTTCCCTTGAACCCAATTCACTTGCGCCTCATGGCAGCATCTTCCTGAAGTCATGGACCTCTTGGAGAATGAAGGACCAACAATAAAAACAAGAAGACTCATCTTTAGGACACTCACTAGCTGCGTGACCCTGGACAAGTCACCTCACCCTGTTTGCTGCCATTTCCTCATCTAAGAAGGAAATGGGAAACCACCACGGTGTCTGCTAAGAAAGCCCCAAATGAAATCATGAAATGACTGAATAACAATGAACAGGGACAGCAACATGGAGCATTTTTCAGCACTTTACTGAGTTCAAGTTCTGCCTCCGACAAATTAATGTGCATCCTCGGCTAGGTCACTCTCCGTGCCTTTCATTTCTCCTCTGCAAAATGAGGAAAGCACCTCCCTCTCAGGGTTGTTGTAAGAGTCAAGCGAGAGAACATCTTTGCCTTTACTTTCTCATCTGTAAAATGGGTACAATAATAGAACTTACCTCCCAGAGTAGTCATAAGGATGAAATGAATGACTTGTGTAAAGGGCTTTCCTTGTAAACCTTAGATGCTAGATAATTGCTGGGGATGTTGATGATGATGATGATGATGGGCGATGGCTAGTCTGCACAGGGGAATCATGGGAGGGCTTTTTATCAATACCCCATCCCTATAACTCACAGGTAAGGAGGTAGAACTGTTACCCCCGTGCCTCAGGACCTGCCTCAACACCCTTCAGGGAAGAGAATTTTCAAGACCAGCCCCGGCAAGAGCCAAGAGTAAATAGGATGGTTCCATTTACAGGCCGACGAGAGCCTTTGAAGGCTGAGAACGAGGGGCGAGAAACGTTCTGCTTCTAGCAGCCTCCTGAAGTTAGTCATGCATCTGTTGTTCACACGGCGAGTGTGTGTGTGTGAGTGTGTGCGCCCGTGTGGGTGGGCCGGGGGCCACGTGTCTGCGAGGGGTAAATTGTTTATAATAACTTGCTTGCTGAGAAAACCAAAATAAACTCCCACACAATGTTGTTAGGCAAGAGATGCTTAAACGTTTTCTTCCTGGCAGAAGAGAGGTAAGTTGGTTTTCGGTGGCCCGAGTGAAAACATGTTTACTTCTACTTTTCCCAGCTCATCTGCGTGCGGAGGGAGAAGTAAATGATCACAGGAGTTCCAGGGGGAAAGGACTTTAGAGGCGGCTCATCCACCTTCCTGCTACTTTACAGCAAAGGAAACTGAGGCTAAAAGTGGGAGTGATTTTCCCTGGTTATAAATATATATGTATATATATAACACATATATATGTGTATATAAATATATACACACATATATACGTGTATATAAAACACACATGTATATGTAAATATATGCACACACACATATATAGATATTTACATATATAGCTATAGATACACACACACATAAAACGCAGGTGTCTGACTAAATCCCAAGTGCTCTTTCCAAGATCTCCCACTGAGAAAAGAAACAGAAAAGGCTTTTCTGTGAAATCAGTTGAGAAATTGGGCTCAGAAAAGGGGGAGACTAGTCAGGTTAATTGAGGAGAGCTTCCCGGAGAAGGTGAATTTTGAGAAAGGTTTGGGAGGAAAGAATATAAAAAAGAGACGTCAGGTTTGGGGGTTGGCGTTCTAGGGAGAAGAACCAAATCTGGAAGGGCCTTGAGGTTCATTGAGTTCAACCTTTTCATTTTTACAGATAAGGAGAATGAGACCCAGAGAAAGAAAATGATTTGCTAAGGTTACACAGGTAAGAAGTAGCCAAGTTAGGATCTTGATTTTCTGATTATATAATATTATTTTGAAAAATTGCAGAGATCAAAAATGGAAGGGAAATCAAATGTAGTCCCTAGTTAGAGCAGGGCCATGGCCAAAGCTGGAATTAGGATTGGGAGACAGTGGCTTTGCTCTGGGCACCAGTATCCAGAGGGCATTTTTGTTCCAAAGTGGTCCCTTCACATCTCCTCTGAGATCCACTTTACCCTCGCTCCTCCCACCCCCACATCTTTCACGGGCAGTGTCATGATGGAGGAGGTCAGACTCCAAGGGACGAATTTCCCTCTCTCCTGATTCACTTTTATGCAGGAAAAACTGTTTTTTGCACTTTCCCCTCTCTTAATTGGGGTTTCTGCAGGACAAAACTCCCTGGTCACAGCTCTACCCATAACAGTCTCATAATCAGGCAGGTAGGAGCTGGGGAGGGATTCAAGGCCTGCTGAAAGCATCGTTTAGCTCATTGCCTCCTCATATAGACACAGGCTAGTTTTCCCTTGCCCTGATTATAAATTATTCCCCAGTGGTTATTTTATTCCCGAGTAGGATTCAGCTGGAAGGTCAGCGGCCAGGAGCTCTGGGTTTGGGGTCAGCCTGATGGAATTGTACTGTGGTAGCCAGTAACAGTGTCATACATTCATAGCTTCTGACTATGGAGGTACCTTCCTCCAGGGATCTTCCAATTCCCCATAGAGGAAACCAAGACTCAGAGCGAGGTGATTTTGTTATTGTTCAGTTTTCAATTATGTTCAAACCCCATTTTGGGTTTTCTTGGCTGAAGTACTGGAATGATCTGCCATTTCTCTCTCTAGCTCATTTTGCAAATGGGGAAACTGAGGCAAAAACCAGGGTCACATGGTTAATAAGTGTCTGAGGCCAGATTTGAACTCGCGCAGATGAGTCTTCCTAACTCTAGACCAGGTGTTCTCTCCCCTGCATCACCTAGCTGCCCCAATATGCACTGTGCTTTACTACCTCGATCCCTTTGCTAATGCTATTTCCCAGACTTGAAATATCCTGACTTCACCTCTGAATCACTTACATTCCTACCCATCTTAAAAAATCTAAGTCTCTAGAGAAATGCAAAATAAGACAACTCTTGGGTACCACTGGACACCTCTCAGAGTGGCTAAGATGACAGGAAAAGATAATGACAGTTGTTGGAGGGGATGCGGGAAAACTGGGACACCGATACATGGTTGGCGGAGTTGTGAATGGATCCAACCATTCTGGAGAACAATTTGGAACTACGCCCAAAGGGCTATCAAACTGTGCACACCCTTTGATCCAGTGGTATTTCTACTGGGCTTGTATCCTAACGAGTTCATAAAGGAGGGAAAGGGACCCACATGTGCAAGAATGTTTGTGGCAGCCCTGTTTGTAGTGGCCAGAAACAGGAAACTGAATGGATGCCCATCAATGGGAGAATGGCTGAATAAGTTGTGGTATATGAATGTTATGAAATATCATTGTTCTGTAAGAAACAACCAGCAGGATGATTTCAGAGAAGCCTGGTGAGACTGACATGAACTGATGCTGAGTGAAATGAGCAGGACCAAGAGATCATTGTACACAATCACAAGATTATAGGATGATCAATTCTGATGGACGTGATGGACAATGAGGCGATTCAGGGCAATAGACATGTGATGGAGAGAGCCATCTGTACCCAGAGAGAATTATGGGGACTGAATGTGGATCATAACATAGAATTTTCACCATTTTTGTTGATGTTTCTTGCTTTTTTTATTTCTCATTTTTTTTGATCAGATTTTTCTTGTGCAACATGATAATTGTATAAACATGCATAGTAGAATTGCCCATATTTAACCTATATTGGATTACTTGCTGTTTAGAGAAGGGGAGTGTGGGGGAGGGAGGGAGAAAAAATTGGAATGCAAGGTTTTGCAAGGGTGAATGTTGAAAATTATCTTTGCATGTATTTTGAAAATAAAAAGCTGTTATTAAAAACAACTAAATGTACTGCAGCCTCCTCCTGCAAGTCTTCCCCATGATTGATCCTTTCCCCTATCTCCCCTGCTTCCTCAGTCTGTCTAGCTCTCTATTTCTATTGTTCCTGCACCCCAGGGAGCCAGACAAACAGGGCTGCTGGCTGTTCCTAGGACACTCTGTCTCTTAGCTCTGAGTAGGCTGCCTTTCATGTCTGCGTGTTTGATAGGCCCTTTCCCCTCCGCATTCACCCTGGCACCCAGAGCTGTGTTCAGTTTGGTTTAAATTCAACTATCACAGGCCTCCCCTCACCAAGTTTCCCCCACCAACTATTCTGCATTTAATTTGATTCTATCTTGCATTTACTTGTCTCTATACAAATTGGAGAATCCTGGACCATAGGGGTAGGAGGGATCTGAAAGGCCATCTGGTCCAGCGTTTCCTTTTGACCAATGAGCGAAAGGAGGGCTAGAGAGATGGGGGGGCTTGTTGAAGCTCCCCCAGGTTGTAAGTGTTAGAAATGGGATTCGACGCTGGGAAACCGGGTCCTGAGGCTGGGAAGCCAGTGGGGAACTGAGGAAAGCTCCCGTTTTGTTTGGACAGAGGCTGTCTGAGCCTCTCTCTGGAGCTGCTCAAACATTTTACGTGGTTCACTTTTCACCTTTAAAGGCAAACACTTTTAGCACAAAACCTGCTGTGAATTTCCTTCCTGTATACCTGCCAGTAGGTGACCCACCTCAGGGGATCCTCTGAGAGCCCACAATGCACCAGTGTCATACAGAGCGGGTGGCTGTGGTTGGGGCGCATTAAAGACCTGGGTTCCACTAGGAAGTCTACATGGGTCTGGCTGTGTGTTCTCAAACAAGGTACTGCATTTCTCTGGACCGGATTCTGGAGGAGGGGGATGGATTAGATCAGGGATTCCCAAACTTTTGTTCTTCTTTTTCTTATTACGATTAAAAATGGTCCAAAGTTTTTGTTTATGTGGGTTATATTTATAGATATTTACACATTAGAAATAAAAATTGATTTTGAATTTGGAGACCCTCTGAAGGGGTTTCAGAGTCCTCCCCCACCAGGATTCTCTGAGCTAAATGACTTCTGAACTCTGCCAAAAGTGCATTCCTAGCCATCAGTGGGAGAAGGCCATCTTGTGACTTCAGGTCTTCACGTCTTCTGAAAGATGTGTGTGTGGGGGGGCTGTTTTGTCTTTTCCAAGGAAATAGAAGTCAATAGGTGCCCTCTCTGGCATGGAGCTTGGAGGTTAAAGAGATGATCAAGTTCTTTCTCCTAATATTTAAAAATCAATGCTTTCAAAATGGATGTATATTTTGCTATGTCAGGGGCCAAACCAAGAAATGAAAGGTAACTCACACCTAACACTTATTAATTTGAAGTCAAATTTATTCAAAGATATGTTGGGTCTTTGGTCTCAAATGGGCAGGAACGTGGCAAATGTCTGGCCACAGAACACATGTTGTTGGAACATGGTCCCCATAGAGAGTCCCTGGCTTTGGGCCTGTTGTCCAACAGTTATAGTTACAATGAGTAGTTGGGGATGAATTGGGGATAATTTTTAGATGGGGGGAGAAGGAGAGATAGAGAGAGAGAGAGATAGAGAGAAACAGAGACACAAAGAGATAGAGACAGAATGAGAAACAGAGAAACAGACAGATACAGAGACAGAGACAGAATGAGAGGAAGAGAGGGACAGAGAGAGAGAGACAGATAGACACAGAGAGACAGAGAAAGAGATTGAGAGACAGACAAACAGAGACACACACAGAGAAGAGAAGAGAGACAGAATATAAATTTAGTAAATAGTTTTGAATTGAATTAAACTAAATAAAATTAAATTGGGTTTTAGGGTCATGAAAATCTTATAATTGGAAGGGGCCTGAGGAGCCATCTAGTCCAATCCATCCCCAGAGGAATCCTCCTTACTATATCTTCAAGAAGTGGTCGTCCAGTTTCTGCTTGAAGACTCTAGGGAGGGGAAACTCACTGCTTCCTGGGGCAGCCCATTCCACATTTGGACAGCACTTATTGAGAGGGAATTCTTCCTTACATGGAGCTTAAAGTTGCCTCTTGGAAACTTTTTTCTCTCAGTTCTACTTTCTACTTTTCTTTTTTTAATATATTTTATTTCCCCCCAATTACATGTAAAAACAATTTCCCACATTCATTGCCTTCTAATTTTCTTCTGTGTGAGAGTCATCTCTGCAACTAAGATCATAAATTTCGAGCTGGAAGAAACCTTAGAGACCATTGAGTCCAACTTCATCATTTTACAGATGAATAAACTGAGGCTAAGGTTAATGTTAGCTCGGATCACACAGCTAGTAAGCTGCAAAAGTGGAATTTAGGAAAGTTTATAAAAGCTTTCTCAGTCTCTTAAAAGACTTAACAGGTCTCATAAGAGAATAAATTAGGATCTGAACTCAGATCTTTCTTCACTCCAAATCTAATACTCTTCCCAGGACATGACTTCCCACCTCCGCCATGTGTGTCTGTGTATACCTACGTACGCAGCTAATGTTTGCCTCTTAGATCTGATGTGCACCCACATCCCAAATTCTACTAGAAAGGATTTGAAGGAATCACAAGAGCCTTGGACAGATTTTCTCCTTCCTCAGCTGGCAGCTGCATGTGAGTACTTCTTAAGAAAACGATGACATTAATCCAACTGAAGGAGCTATCTTATGTGCTTCCCAACGCTCTCCCATCTCTCTTTTATATTTCTGGAATCCCTAATCCCTGAGACTTCTGAGAGGAGACACAGAAAAAGCCACAAAGCAGCCCGAACCTCAACATTTCTCCCAGGATGCCCCTTGGGCAGCCATTGCACCCCCCCTTCCCCAAACCTGGAATCACTAAAAAGCAGCAAAAAGGAAGGAGGGCGTCAGCTTTACCTCCTCCCCTCCCTGCCCGGCCTGAGATCAAGCTTGTGTGTTTGACAGGAGGTGGGTGAAAAGGTGGAGGGGGGGTTGGTAGAGAGGAAACCCAGCTAATTTATTTAATAACATCCCTCCCACCCCCAGAGAATGGCCAACCAAGAAGGGACACTTTCAAGCCTTTAGCCTATTTTCCCATCATCCCATTAGAGTAGGTGGGTGTGCTTCCCAGCCCCCAAGAGAACTGTCCCTATTTTGTGAAATATGAGAATTCCCAGTTGCTGTTACCTGAGAAGCAGAGCCAAGTCTTACTCTTGATCCTCAAAAAACAGCTTTCTTTTTCCTGGCTGCCTTGGATCCTGAAATTCCCACCTCGAAGTCCTTTGGATTAAGCCATTGTCTCTTCAGGAGGCCCCAGTAGACAAATATGGTATTAGATAAAAATGTTTATAGTAACAACATTATACACACACATGCACACACACACGCACACACACACACACACACACACACACACATATATATAAAATGCATTTCTGAGTTTCTGTACTTTTTCTGTGTCATCTGCTTCCCCTTGTTGTCTTCTCCTATAGGGGGAATTATATATATAATATAATATAGATACATAATAATATGTATAATAACATATATATATATGTTACCCCTTCCCCATAGGGACCTTCTGGAACTGGGTGGAGGTTAAGAAACGGAGCAGAGCATTTATTCCCCCTTGGAGCCTTTCATTGGAAAGTGGCTAATTTGTGTGTTTTTTTTTTTTTAATGGCAGCTGATAATTTAGCATCTCATATTATGCTGCATTTTGTTGAAGCAAAGGGGAGGTCGCTGATGGGGACTCAGAGTTCCCTCAGATGCTTTAATTGAGCCCCGGGGGTGCCCAGGTTTGTGGTGGGCACCACACTTGGTACAATGATGCTCCATCAGAAACGCCCTTCCTCCCCCTTTGCCTTTGTGCTCTTCCCCTTCCCCATCCGGCAGGTGGTGAGAGAGCGAATCCTTTCCCCGCTTCCCCTGCTCTTTATTCTCCAGGTGCAATTATTGGTAAAGGGATCTGTGATTAGCACCCAGCATGGGGCTGGCGCCCAGTAAGCTCGGAATAATGACGATCTTCTGGATTATGATCATTTCCCCACACTTGCTACATTCTGAATGGGAAATTACTGTTGTCAGGGAGCATTTAGAGAAGTTAAGGGCCTTGCATGCCCTGAATCCCTTTGAAAGGAAGGTTTGTTAAAACTAAAAGGTGTTCAGATCATTTAATAAAGGTGAGCCACTTGGCGTGCCCATAATAAGCTCACTAGGGTGTGGGGCTCACAATCCCCTCTGGGAACTGGAAATTAGGTCTTGAAAGGTCTATTCTTACTCTGCTGTTCTGTGTTCTCAGGAAACTGCCATCCTTTGTCCATTGGATGAAAATGATAATTAGCGGTAGGTTTGGAAGACACTCCTCTCATGGGGTGATGAAACCACGTTAAAGTTCTCTTAAAGACTGTTTAAACTTTAAGCATTCTTTGGGAAAAAGGAATTTATTGGATTTCTTTAAAGGTAGTTTCTAAGAGGATTCTTTCCTATAAATAGTTATATCTCCCACATGGCAGGGGTGAGGGGCACAGCATCACTAAGATCTGGAAAATCTGTAGAAAATTATACAAGAGAAGAAGTCTAAATTTTTATGGCATTAAAAGATCAAAATATTTATAATAACAATATCATATATTATATGTTTTGTTGAGTAGGTTGAGTATTTTCACATTTGAGGTTTTCTTGGAAAAGATACCAAAATGATATATGTATATGTAATATATGTGTATCTATATTATATATAATGCATTTCTGAGTTTCTGAACTTTTTCTGTCTCATTTGCTGGCTTTTGCATGTCTCTACAGTTTCCACAAAGCTCTCAAAAACTTATTTGATTTTTTATGCTGACCTGCGATAGATCAAACTCGTGATGGGGAAAGTTGAATTGTGGAAGGGGACGCTATGACTCAAGGCTTAAACCAGAGGCAATTTGGAATGGCATGGTAGCTGGAGTGGTTACTAGGGGCAACCTCAGCTTAAGAAGGGTGTTGGGGAAGAGGGGAGCTGTGGAAATAATAAGCCCTAAGTGCTTTCCTCTGATTATTTGGGAGCAAACATGGGAGGCAATATTTTTTTTTTTTAATTTTTTTAAAATAACTTTTTATTGACAGAACCCATGCCAGGCTAATTTTTTACAGCATTATTCCTTGCATTCATTTCTGTTGTGATTTTTCCCCTCCCTCCCTCCACCCCCTCCCCAAGATGGCAAGCAATTCGATACATGTTAAATAGGTTACAGTATATCCTAGATACAATATACGTGTGCAGAACTGAACAGTTCTCTTGTTGCACAGGGAGAATTGGATTCAGAAGGTAAAAATAACCCGGGAAGAAAAACAAAAATGCAAGCAGTTTATATTCATTTCCCAGTGTTCTTTCTTTGGGTGTAGCTGCTTCTGTCCATCCTTGATCAATCAAAACTGAATTAGCTCTCTTTATCGAAGAGATCCACTTCATGGAAGGCAATCTTAATGGCGGAAACAACAAAAGTTTCCAGATACAGAGAGATCAGAAAGGTTTGCAAGATTTTTGGGCCACTTGAAGGAAGCTGTGTTGGTGAAGCAGGACTTTGGGCACAGCCAAAATGATGATTTTAGAAGAAATGAGGGATTTAAAAAAAAAATTTGGAGTTATAAAAGGGAGAAAACAAACCTAGTAGTAATAAGAATTAGGCACCAATGAGAAAGGTACTGAAATGTACTAGACTTCTGTTGTTTTAAAGGTGTTTCTATAAAGATTTTTTTCAAACAAAGATGCTTAGTTCCTCTCATGTTGCCTTTTGACTGTCCAAAATCATGCTCATTCATTAGAAAATAGGCAAAAATATAGGATGTATCCCTGAAATGAGATTTTTTAAAAAATGAAAATATGTTTTGTTGTGGTGGTTGTTGAGTAATTTCACTTGTGTCTGATTCTTTGTGACCACATTTGAGGTTTTCTTGGAAAAGATACTGAAATGGTTTGCCATTCCCTTCTCCAAAATATAGGATTTATACCTAAAATGAAATCTCTTTGAAATGGAAATATATATAGGGCTCCATCTCCAACTCGAGCTCTATCTTTATCTCTGTCTCTGTCTCTGTCTCCATCTCTGTCTCTATCTCAGCTCTAGTTCTAGCTCTAGCTCTGCCTCTGCTTTCTCTCTCTCTCTCTCTCTCTCTCTCTCTCTGTATATATATATATATATATATATATATATATATATATATATATATCTGTCTTTCTCTCTCTCACCTAGTTCTTTTCTCTGTCTTTATCTAAACATATGCTGTAGGTATATACTGAGAAATCACTGAAAACAAAATTGCCATGTGATATATATTATGAATATTGTATTGTCAGCCGTATAATATGTCCTGTGAATATTGTATGGTTATATAGTTGAGGAAGAAGACAGAGGAAGATTTAAAGATATCTCATACAGTGCCATCATGAGCAGATTTATAGATCTGCATTCAAATGGCACAAAAGTGAAAAAGGCAAAGAGCCCTTTCCTTTCTCAGAAGAAAGACAGAGGTGGGCTAGAAAAAGAGAGAGGATGGCTATCCGTCTTTCTTGGGATTTATATGCCACATTTTGAGGGGGACTATTCTAGACTATCCTAGAATAGAAGGACTAGAAGGAAGGACTTTCTGGGGATAATCTCTTAACCCTAAGAGATAATTCTCATGGACTGGTGCTCTTCATATCAATATTCTGAAGCTACTTTGGCAATATATTAGACCGGGACTTGTTAAAATTTTTATACTTGCAACCCCCTTTCTCCCAAGAAATTTTATGTGACCCCAGCTATATAGATCTATAAAACAGCTATACAAATCAAACATTTAACAATAGTTAATCATCATTTTGCAACCCCCATTTTAGTCATGAGACTCCACATGAGGTTCCAGACCACAGTTTAAGAAGATGTTGGATTTTGACCAGTAGGTTTCATCCTACTCCTCAGGATGCCACTTTATCCTCCTTGGTTCTTTGCCCACAATTAGGATTAGCTGCCATTTGTGAGGCTTTTGTAGTAGTTCTGTTGTCCAAGCAGTCTGGCTTCAAATGGGCATGTTAATTGAGAAATACAGATAATGTCATGCTTTATTTTTCAAAAATATAATTCCATCGAATGACAGAATCCAATCCTGGGCTTCTCTAGTGCCCCTTTCATGAAAGGAATTCCTAGCATAATGTTATCTGTCCAATCTGTTCAAAGACTTCTGGGGGTTGAAATCCACCATTTCTCAAGACAGCGCATTTCCCTCTTAGACCCCACTAAATATTGGGAAGTTTTCCCTGATTTTGGGCTTAAATGACCTCTTGGCAATTTCTCTTTGTTTCTCCTGTTTCTGCCCTCTATGGCCAAACATTTACTCTACATGAAGCTCTTCAAATACTTGGAAGAGGACACATATTCTCTCTGAGTTTTCTCTTTTCCAGGTTAAACTCCAAGTCTTTGGGCTGCTGCTCATATGTCATAGATTCAAGACTCTTTCCCATTCCGGATGTCTCTGGATACTCTCTAGCTTGGTCTCTTTTCAGTTGTATCCAACTCTTTGCACCCCATTTAGGGTTTTCCTGATGAAGTTTCTGGAGTTCTTTGCCATTTCCATCTCCAGCTCAACTGACAGATAAGGAAACTGAGGCGAATGGAGCGACGTGACTTGACCAGCCTCAGAAAGTGTCTGAGGACAGATTTGAACTCCGAAAGCTGAATCTCCCTGACTCTGTGCCTGATGCTTTTATTAACTGTGGCAGCAGCTGCTCCCCAAAGACACTTATTCCCTCCTTTATAGTGTGCGCTCCCTAGTTCAAGGTTGATTTTCTCAGAACTGACCCTGCTAGGAAGTGATTTCCCATCAAATGTTTCCACTTTGAATTTGATTATTCTGTGAACTCAGAAGGGATCTGGCCCTGCTTCCTGTTCAGTTCCTTGGACTGCAACTTGAGCCATGACCTGCAGCCTTCGGGGACCTCTTTCACTTGAGACCTGTTAAATATCCCTGATCATCTCATGATGGTAATCCTGACAGAACTCGTGTGTGTGTGTGTGTGTGTGTGTGTGTGTGTGTGTGTGTGTGAGAGAGATCTCTAAAACTCCTTAGAGCTCTTGTCTCAGGTTTCACTATTGTTCGTCTGTTAATTTTGAAGATCAGATATTAGAGATAACGCCATGAATTGGATTTAAGTGAGAGAGACTGTGCAAGGTCACCCGCCTCACTTTCCCCTCCAGAGCCATCTGGGTCCAGGGACCAGATGTAGATCAAGATGACTGGAAATGGCCCTCCCTAGTCTCATAACCGAGTAATGACTAAACCAGGGGTTCTTATGGTGGGATTCACAGACCCTCAAGAGTACCGGGGATAACTTTCAAGGGAATTTGGATGGAAAAAAAATTACATACTTATTTTCACAACCTTTGACAGAAATTTGACATTTCCTTCAATCGTGTAAAACCATTCTTCTGAAGTGATATTTCTCTATAGCCATGACCCTTGGACAGGGGTCCATTTCATAGAGGAGGTGAGGAAGCCCTGTGGAAAGGATGAAAGTCATTCAGAGTGTTCCTTCGTTTCAGCTCCCTGAGAACATCCAGCCCCCCTCAGCGCCGCAAGATCTTTATTTCTTTTTGTTAATCGCCTGCTCAGAGAAAACATTAATTTCCTGGAGCTTGAGAAAAGCCGAGGATGAATTGTCTCACCAGTATGAGTGGCTAGCATAGGGAGTTTTCAGAAACAAAGGGACATTTATTTTTAGTAAGGAAGGGGCTCTTCCTTACCCCCGAAGCCATAGAAAACAACATTCTTCCAGGGGTTGAAGCTGTGGAGGTTACAGGCAAGACTGAGGGAAACCAAAAAGGCCTTTAGCTGAAATCAGACGGTGCAAAGAAATAGGAGTAAATGAACTGCCTCCTGCCCGAGACTTCTGAGTCCTGGCGCTGGCAAAGAAAGACCACGGTCACCTAAGTGGATCTAGCTGAAAGGGGACTTAACGATCTTATTCCATGTGTCCCCTTCCCCTAGGAAGCAGCCCAGAAATCACACAGGAGCTGGGCCTGGGGGATCCAGGTGCCTCATTTCTGGGTTAAAAAGAGCAGATTCTGCATGTATTCTGCCTTATACCTTTTCTCCTAAAACAGAACGACATAGCTCCTGTCAACGTAGCTCATGAACTGGTCAAGGTTCCTCATGTGACTGGTCTGAAAGCCAGAGTACTCAAGGAGTGACTGAAGAACCAGGAGGGACTTTCCTTAAAGAAGGGACTAAGCCATAGGAGGAGGTGGGAGGGAGGTAGAGATTTATATTGTTCCTAACTCAAATTTTCCATTTTAGAGATAAAGAGACTGAGGGTCAGGGTGAAGTAGCTGAGGTCACTTAGCCAGTTAATGCAGACTAGAATTTGATTCTCTTGATTTTCACTCATTCTACAGGTTTGTCCCTTTTTGTCACATTTTCAAATAGATGGACAGATAACCTGTAGAAAAGAGAGGTTCTTTGTTCTGGATTGATCCAAGGAGGGGAAAAACTCAAAAAAAAAATGGATAAAGTACATAGAGGAAGTGAAGACAACCATTGACTGAATATGGAGGAAGAAAAATCTGGGTTCGGATTCTGTCTTCGACACTTACTGCCTATGTGACAAAGAGGGAGTCATTAGGTCCGTTCTAGCCTTTCCTCACTTGTAAAATGGGACTAATAATACCTTCCTCTTGGGGTTACTGGGAGACTAAAATGAGATTACAGTCGCCAGTCTGGCTTGGTGTCTCCATTGTATGGGAACCCATACCCAAGGATTCCTTAATCACTGTATCGTTAGGCACGAGAAAGGGCTAAAGGAAGGGGTACAGACTGCGGGTACAGAAGAGGCAACGATCATGGTTGGTTTGTGGAGTTAGGAATAGGGTCAGGGAGGAGGGGGTCTCGAAAGAAGTCAAGGCACTGTGCTGAATAATAATGATAGTAATGATAATAGTAGCTAATATTTATCTAGCACCTAATTGTATGATATAATGTAATATATTTATATATAACATATAATTATGATAATTATATAAATATAATAATAATAATTATAATTATATAAATAATATTTACACCTACTATAAATATTATCTCATTTGATCCTCACAACATCCCTAGGAATTAGATGCTATTATTGTTCCCATTTTACAGTTGAGGAAACTGAGGCAGGTGGAGGTTAAGTACCTAGGGCCACACAGTTAGTGTGGTTTGGATTCTCCTGTGATCCTGGGAAATTTACTTAGTCACTGTGAGCCTCAGTTTCCTTGTCTATAAAATATGGGGGTTGGATTACAGGGTCTTTAAGGTCCCTGGTCCTAGTCTATGTGATGTATTTTGTAAGCTCTAATGTGTCACATAAATGCCAGTTATGCTTCTGTATATGATGATAGAATATCCTTCATCATTTCTCAAGTGAAGTCATTGTAACAATCCACACAGGAAAAACTAACTGGATGAAGAATGACGAGCATATGGTGATGAGTTTTGCATCAGTACATATATCTGGATTATTTATACAAATCCTCCTTTGACATAAGATTTATTTGATATTAATAAAGAAACGTCCAACATTTCCTTATCAGAGCAGAGGGATGATGGGATAAAGCCGTACGGATCAGGATGTCAGGGGCTGCAGAAAGTCCCAGCTACAGAGGGGGTTAAGGACCAGACCTGCAGCATCATCAGTGTGAGGAAACCTTCTGGCGCTTCTAGTATTAGGGAATGAACTGGAGCATTAATGTGGCCCAGGTCACCTGAGTCCACGTCAGGGAAGGACTTGGCCCTCTTCTTCCTGGCCCCAAGGCTGGCTTTCTCCCTCCTGGGCCACAGGGGGCTTCAGTCTCACCCCTACCTGGCCAGTCATTCACTCCACAACGTCACCTACAATAGTGATCTGGCCTTTGCTTGAAGGGCTCCACAGATCGAGAGGACAATAATAACAATAATAATTACTGATGTATCAGTAGAAAATAATGTTAAGGGAAGCCGACAAATGTGTAGCACAGCCTGGTATGTAATCAGTGCTTGATTGATTGGTTGATGCTCACAAGAACTCTGGGAGGTGGGAGGCTGGGGTGACTCCCACTTTACAGTGAGGGACCCGAGGCAGACGGGGCTGGGCGGCTTGAGGTGAGCTCAGGGGGCTCCGACTCCAGGCACTGAAGCACCACCGTGCTGCCTTTGGGGATGAGGACGCATTTCTGCAGTGTTTGAAGCGCCTTTCACCTGCTGGTCCCATGAGGCAGGAGCTCAGCAACACCAGCTCTGAATGATGAAATGGAGGCTCCGAGGGTATAAGGTCCAGGCCACCCAGCCAGAATGAGCCAGAACTGCGGCTTAAATCTGGCCTCTTGCCGTGGAGGCCCGCGGTCCTGGCTGGGAGCCCTCTGGAAAAATGTCTTTGGTCTCTGCCATTTCTGGGGTTCTAGGGTACCCGGGAGTTCCGGGGCAGCTCTGGGTGTGGGCGGTTCTGCCCCCATGATTTATGGAGCCGTATTCTGTTGGAAACAAGGCTTTATTGCCCGGGAACTCAAAACTCAGATTCATTAATCCCTGTATCATTGGGCAGGAGATAAGAACCAAAGGGGGGAGAACAGAGAGTCTGAGCTACGAGCACAGAAAAGGGAGAGATCATGGTGGGCTTGAGGAGTGAGGGAAAGTGTCAGGGAGGAAGGGGTCCAGAGGGAAGTCAGGACACTGTGCTACATACTCATAATGGGATCAGCGGCTAACATTTATGTAGCGCCTGCTACAAACATCACCTAGGATCCCCCAAACGTCTCTAGGAATCAGGCGCTGTTAGTGTCCTCGTTTTACAGTTGAGGAAACTGAGACAGATGGAGATTACATGAGTTGCTCAGGGTCACAGTGTCTGAAGTTGGGCTCGAACCTCCATCTTCCCGATTGTAAGCCCAGCATTCAAGAGCTCTCATCGTAGAGCAGAGACAACGGTGAACTCAGAGACAGGAAGACCTGGTTTTGAATTCTCTCTCTGATGGGTACCAGATGTGGGGTCATGGGTGAACCTCGGCTTCCTCCTGTGTCAAATGGTTAGTCAGACCCACAATCCCTACCTTACACGGCGGCTGTGAGAGTCACATGCAGTGACATAATTTTGAGCACCTCCTATGTGCGGGCGCTATGATTGGCACCGGATACACAAAGTGGGCAATGTCCTCAAGTGGGGTTTAATATCAGGCAAGAAGGAATACAGAGGAAATTGCATTTGGTTTCAGAAATAATAGAGATACATATGATCACAAAAAACCCCAACGCTATTGAAATATAGTTTGTCAAAAAAAAGAAATATGTTTGTCACAAAAAAAACTAAAAAGAAAAAATCCCCAGATCTCAGATTAAGAACCCCTGATTATTATTATTATTATTATTATTATTATATTAATAATCAATTATTAAATTGGGATCCAGGATTTTTTCTTTTTTCTTTCCTCCCCACCCAACGAAGAGACCAAACTTCTGTTTACTTTATAAATAGAATCCAGTCTGGGAGAGTCTTTACCCTGGAGAAAGGAACTCCTGTTCTTGTATTCCCCCACTAGACTTTTAGGGTGACTCAGCTCAGGAAGAAAAAATCCACCAGAATGGTCCGAGTGGAGACAAGTTCCCCCATCCAGAGAGCCAGTCTCATGATCCAACTGCATTCTCAGCAGGAGGAGCTAAGGGTTTTTAGCCTTCCTCGTCAATAAATGTCCATCTACCACAGCTGATTTTCACTTGTTAGAGGCATTTCCTTTCAGAAAGGTATTTAAGGTTCTTAGGGTTTTCTCTCTGTCTCTCTGTCTCTGTCTCTCTGTCTCTGTCTCTCTGTCTCTGTCTCTCTGTCTCTCTCTGTCTCTCTCTGTCTCTCTCTCTCTCTCTCTCTCTCTCTCTCTGTCTCTATCTCTCTCTGTCTCTGTCTCTCTCTCTCTGTCTCTGTCTCTCTCTGCCTCTCTCTGTCTCTCTCTGTTTCTCTCTCTGTCTCTCTCTGTCTCTGTCTGTCTGTCTCTCTCTGTCTCTCTATCTCTCTGTCTCTCTGTCTCTCTCTCTCTATCTCTCCCTTTCTTTCTCTCTCTCCTCTCTTTTTTTTCTTTTCTTTCTCTCACTTATTTTTGATTTGTCACAAGAGGGAGTGGGATTAAATGGTAAAGGTTCTTCAGAGGACCTAGTTTCAATTGTGACCCTGATTCTACTCTGTATATGGTGCTTTCTGACCCTCCGTTTCCTTATCTGTACAACGAGGGCTTTGGACTCAATGACCTTTGAGTGCACTTCTAGCTCCAGGTCTATAATCCTATTTGCAACGAATTCAAAATTAATTTTCATGAGGCCTTAAATTCAATTTTAGGGCCAGAAGAAGGAACACTGTGGGGAAAATGGACAGGCTTTTCATTAATTAGGTCATTTCATCTTCTAGAATTCCTATAAGATGGATAGCATAGGGCTGATACTTCTCCCCCCCCCTTTTTTTTTTACAGATGGAGAAACTGAGTTTCAGAGAGGTTAGGTGACTCCCAAGGTCATTCAGCTTATCTACAGAGATGAGAGAGAACTCTTGACTCCTGTTTGGACATCTTGTTTTCCTCCCCAGCATGCTGGGCTTCCTCTCTCAGGGCTTCCCCGTTTCCTGGCAAAGGGGTGTCCCGATGACCCCAGTCCTGAACCGTTCCCTCTTGACTGAGCTTATTACTAAAAAGCACGTGGGCCAAGGGGACCTGCCTAGTCCATTGTAGTTGCTTGTCTGGTGACAAGTCTTTCTTGTGAGATTTATCAGTAAATCATTGAGAAATGGCCCACAAATCATCCAACCTTGGATTCCCTTGTGGAGCGCGGACTCCATGCACCTGCCACCCGGTTGCAGATACAGGCTCTCGCCTTCCTTTCTCCCTGCCTGCCTCCACTTTCCCCTTCCCTTTCTCTTATTTCCTTTCTTTCTCCTTCTCTGTCTCTTTCCATCTTCTCCCTCCCTCTCTTCTCACGGTCTCTTTCTCCCTGTCTCTCCATTTTTCCTTCCCTCCATTCCCCCTCCCTTTCTCCCTTCCTTTCCCCCTCCCCTCCCCTCCCCTCTCCTTTCTCTTTCCTCTCTCAGGCACTTCTGTGACAACCGAAGAACATCCCTAAGAACTGTCATGTAGCATTTCAAGTATCCAAAGACTCCTTTCATTCTGCTCTCAGGATTGCTCTGTGACAGCTTCACTTCAGAATTATTGTCCCCATTCTACAGAGGATAAAACTGAGCTTCCAGACCGCTTACCTGCCTCACACAGCCAATAAGCACCAAGGTGAGCTTGGAGGACAAGGCTTGCCCCCCTCTGCCCTCTCCGCTCAGACCGGATTGAGACCCCACCGTCCCCCACACATTTCAGGGTCCTTCTAGGACTTCTGCTTTTCTTCCCTAAACACAAGACTTTTCTCGGTTCTCCCCTCTTCAAGGAAGAAGGCTCACCCCCTCCCTTGCGCTTCTTTTTCTGGATCCCAAAGATCTTCCATACATACACGCACACATATGTGCACGTACCTGTCAGTTGTTTTACATGCTTCCTACCTAACCCGCGCAGTAACACACGGCTATAGCTCTGGCTGCCTGCTGAGCAGCGCCCCAGATTTGGGGGAGACGCTAAGTTCAGATAAGACGTGGTTTCGGCCCTCACGGAACTGCCTCCCTCCTCTCCTTCTCCCAGTCTAGCACTCTATCTACTGCATCACCTATTTGTTTAGTACTTAACAAAACCCCATTCATTCATTAATTCACTCTTCCTTCAGTTAGCCATTTAGGAAGTATTTAGGAAGCACCAGCTGTGTGTGAGACACTCTGCTGAGTGCCAGGGATACAGTAAATGGGATAGAACTGGGAAAGTTACCTTGAACTTCTCTCTTCCCTTGATATGATAATCTTACATCTCTTGGAACTCACAGCATCATGGTTCATGGGGAATAAGGACCATTCTATGTTAAAAAGACCATAGAGTGGGAAGGACGCCACAAGGAGCTTGGGGCTGAAAGTTCATTGTTGGAAAGACTTATCTTTAAGACTATCCAGATGGATGCCCAGGGAAGTTAAATGGCTTGTAACAGAAAAGATCTGGATCCAGGTCCCAAGACCCCAGATCTAGGGTATTCTCTTTTTTTCATTATTCCAGCATTGAGGAGACACTCAGTTAAATCTCCAAGGGCTGAGATACTCCCCTCTGGAAGTTCCATAGCTGGACATGCATTTTAGGCTGGATTCAGTTTGGGGGAGCCTACTTCTGGGGAGAGGGGCTTTTTCTCACACTTATTAATTTATTAAGTTATCCTTGTTCATCTCAAAGATGATTTTAGATTTGATTATGGATTATGAATCTAGGCGTTCCCCCCTAAAAAGTAATATATACATGTCTCTATATCTATTTAATATATAATATTGATCAATTATGGGATAGGTCATCTATTCCCACAATCAATCAATAATTATTCATTAAGAACCTACTATGTGTCAAGCAAAATAAAGCCCTTACAAGAAACATTAATCATAAAGAATTCATCGTTGGGCGTTCAGAGAACAGGATCCAAGAACCTAAAGGTCCAACCTACCAACATGGTGATCTTTGAACTTCAGCTGCATAAAGCAGCTAGTGAGAGTGCTGCTAATTAGCATGGATCATCGGGGTGAAATGAGTTTTTCAAGATTATCACACACTTAATAAATGGCTGAGCCATATTTCAAACTCGGGCCTCCTGGGCTCAACCCTTCTTTGCCATTACCCTATGATGGAAGACTCTAAAAACTAACAAGGGCCCATATTTTATGGAATTTTCTAATTCCTAATTCCTCTTTGTGGGTGCTAGTAAAGGTCCCTTTTTTAATGATATGGAAACATAGGTTGAAAGCTGAAGGGACTTGTCCCCGATCACACAGCCTCGACCTCCAAACTTGTGCGACCGAGTGCATTTGTCCCTCTGGACGTCGTTGCTACAAGGGCTGCAGGAAACGACGATGATCGGGGAAGGGTCCCTTCAGTGGGGGACGAGGAAGGTGCTAGTGAATCCTCCACTCGGCAGAGACCAATTAACCAGACAATTGCAGGACTGATAGAAAATATGAGTCCTGGGAGCCGGGCCAAGGTTCTGTCGGCTGTGTGCATCTCCCACGATGCATGGGAATGAGAGGGCCCTTGGACTTCCTGTTCTCCTCAACTTCAAGGAGACTTAATGGAGCCTGTCACTTTTTTGGAACCGGATCAGCTTCCAAACAGAAACTTGCCGAGCTGGATGCAGTGAATGTCAAAAGCAATTAGGAGGCCGGGGTCCGGCTGTCTTGGGCTTTGGGCTGCCAAAAGAGGGAGTATTCTGGGGCCAATCCTTTGGATCAGAAGAGAAATGCTGGGGTGGCAGGAGATTGGGGTGCTAGCGGTCCTCCAGGAATGGGAGGGGGCTTCAGATAAGACCCACTGTGAGTGCCCTTCCCAAAGCCAAACTACCCAATTTAATCCCACTCTGGAGTCCTGTGTGGCTCTCAGGTTTTCCCCCATGAGATCAATGATCTCAGATAGATAAAAGCTTCTATATTCCTTATTCAATCTAGTTTCTTTCCTAGCTAGGTCATAGCTCCACTGTCTGGGGACCCTGGTTCCCTTAGGCCCATAACAGAGAGTTTGGAGTTCTGTGGTTACCAGAGGGACAGAGAGTAGGAGATGTTTTAATAGATGTCAAATATTCGAAATTTAACAGATAATGAATAAAATGGCCATTTGTGTATAAGGAGTAGGACAGAAAAAGGAAGATTCAGTCCAGAGATTTTTGTAACTCACGGCAAAAGTGTTCCATGACTCAGTTTCCTCCTCTGTAAAAGGAGGGGGTTAAACTAGATGGCTTCTAGGGCCCAGAGATTGTGTTGTAGTCCCACAGGTAAGGAATGTCAGATCCACAATCTGAAGCCAGGTCTTCCAGAGCCAGTCCGGAGCCAGGAGGGTCCCCAGATGCTCCTTTCCTCAGTGTTTTTCTGCTGTTTAGCACCTCCATGAAGTCTTTGGTTCTCCCAATGAGGAGAGTTCTCCCTCTCCCCAAAAGACCTTGTTTGGACAATTGAGTGAAACATGAGTTTATTTTGTCTCTGTATTCTGAGCTAAGGGACCCTCACTGTGTGGACTTGATCCACTAATGCCCAGTTAGTGTGGAGAGATAACTGACTTTGGATTCAAGAAGACTTGGGTTCAAGTCACCCTTTAGATATGTTCTTGGTTGTGGGACCCTCCACAAGTTATCTCTTTGCTTGGTGAGATTCCAAGTCACTGAGCTGGAGTTCAGGTAGGTTCCAGATTAGAGGGAGTTTTTCTCCTGGAGTTCTCCAGGTCAATGAAATCACTGCTCTGGGCCCCTTTCATCAGAGTTTTGTACATAGTAGGTGCTTAGGAATATTATTTTCATTATTTTTATGAATTTTTTATTATTAGGAATTATTAGGAATATTACTTATTAATCAATTATTAGATTGAAATCTTCCTTTTCTTCTCAGGTATGGATACTTACTCATCCATAAGTAATCCGAGTAAGTAATCTGTGGAGAGATCTCTTCCACCGCCATCCTGGGCCTCTCCTTGGGAAAATGCTTCTTTAAGGGTCTTCAGAGTCACATGAAAGCCTGTGGTCAGCCTGAGGAGGAGCCCCTCTGATCTTGGGAAAACGGAAATCCAGCTGCTCACATTGGATCCCTGCCCAGGGGTCTTCCAGAGCTTGCACCTTGCCGGCTTCAGCCTCAGAAGCTCAGGCTCCTCCAAGGAGCCTGATGGGCCATAGTGGAGGACTCTGCTCTTAGGAGGAGCTGCCTGCTACAGTGGACACAGACTGGCCTCCAAGGGGAGGCCCAATGGAGCATCCTTGACTCTGGGTAAGTCACTTAGCTTCCAGGGCAAGTAGCTGAGATCTGAAGTTGCAGAAAAGGCACTGAACTGTATTTCCTCATGCTGGAATTCTCTCTATCAATGAAATACAAGGCACTTTATTTAATAGTATCTCATGGGAGCCTCAAAAAAAGCCCAGTGTCAGAAATGATGCGTTATTAGTTCCATTTCACACCTGAATAAACTGAGGATCTGGATCTAGTGTCAGGAGGACCCAAGACCAAATCACTGAATCATTTTGTGCCTCAATTTACTCAATTGTAAAGTGGGAATGAATAAGAACTCCTACCTTTCAGAGTTGTTGTGAGGATGAAATGAGATAATATTTGTGAAGTGTGGAACTTAATAAATGCTAGTTTCCTTCTATCCTTTAAGTCTCTCATTTGATTTCACAATAACGGTAGATGCCATTATTACCTTCATTTTATTGATGAGGAAACTGAGTCAAACTGAGGTTCAGGGACATGCCCTGCATCATCTGAGGCATGATTTGAACTCAGGGCTTCTCCCTTCAAGTTGAGTCCTTCAGGGCTTTTGTTTCTTTTTCTATCCCCAGGCCTTGACGTAGCTCCTAGTACACAGCAGGTATCATCTCCCTTCTAGTTGATTGGAGTTGGGTTGAGGGAAGCCTTTCTAAGGATCAAGGAGCCGGATTTTCTCATCAGTTTTCCTTTTTTATCTCGTGGCCAAAAGCCACGAAAATGAGGAATCTGGTCACCCGAAGGGGTTGGTTTCTCTGAATCCTGACATGTTGATTATTGAATAGTAATTTGTGAAGACAACTCCCTTCTTTCCACTCATTGGAGAAAGGGAAATATAGAAGATGCTGTTCTTGGCATGTTATTGTTAGAAGGAAATAATCCCAACGTCTCTATATAGATAAAGGAGTGAAAAATGATTACAAAAAAAAATAACCACATTTCAATAGCCCTTAAAAGTTTGAAAAAGACTTTTGCTCTTCCTTGATCCTTACAACAGCTTTGTGAGAGAGGGATTATTATTATCCCCATTTGCAGACTTGGAAATTGAGGCTGAGGGGTGAAGTGACTTGCCTGGGATCACACATTTAGGAAGCATTAGAGTCAGTGTTTGAATCCAGTTTTTCCCAGCTACAAGGCTAGCATTCTATTCCCTGCTCCAGGCAGGTGGCTGCATAGGAAGGTGGTTTAAAGCATCTCGTACAATTTTCTTGCATTCAAAATTCTTGTCTCTATGATCCTTTCCTGGTTCCTGAAATCAATCAACCAGAATTGCTCAAGTGTCTCCTGGGTGGCCCAGATATGCTAGGCTTGGGTGCAGGAAGGACTTTGGGGTCCTACCTCAAACACTTTTTATAACAGTTGGAGCACTGTGAAGTTTGCAATTATTTCTTTTTCCTCCATTTTACGTTTGGGAAAATTGACTTGTCCAGGGTCATACAGCTAGTAAGCATCTGAGTAAGGATTTAAACTCCAGGTCCAGCATGACCTGGCTACCCTAGCAGTGGGACTCTGGTCAAATCACTTTGTCTTTCTTAAAAGCTTTAGTTTTCTCCTCTGTAAAATGGAAATAATAATGGTATTTACCTCCTAGGATGGTTGTAGGAGATCAAGTAAGATAATTTACGTAAAGTGCTTTGCAAACTTCAAAGTGTTCCATAAATTGTAGTTATTATTATCGTTATTGCTATTAGTATACACACAATAACTCTATATTAGTGATTTCACCCCTCTGCATGAGGAATTTTATTCAGGAGATCTCTGCTACTATCATGAAGGGTATATCACCCTCCAAAATCTAGAGAGAAATAAGCAGGGAGGAACGAGCAGATGAGGAAACAAAAGGTGAGGGGAGAAGACAAGGGAGGGATCCATAGGTGTGGGAAGTTAAGTAATAGCAAGGCAAGTTAGGGAGCAGAAGTAAAATAAAGAGTCAGCAGGCATAGGAAAGGTGTGTGTGTGTGTGTGTGTGTGTGTGTGTGTGTGTGTGTGTTTCTGTGGGTGTATGTAAGTGTATGTATATATCTACTTATGTATACATGAATATAGCCTTTTTTAGTTGTAGTCTGCTTGGGGGTGTGGGGGGGAAAGAATAAAGTAAAAAAAACAGAGAATGAAAAAATAATTTATAAGGAATTAAAGAAAATGAATTCACGAATATAATTTCTTCTACTAATATATATATTTTCTTGAACTGGTAATTTGTTTTTACATATTTTGAATTCTCCCCGATGTTCTGTTGAGCACATGACAATGTTTTCTTTTCTTTTGTTTTGTATTTTCTATTTTTTCCTATTTTTTAAATAAAATAAATAAAGAAGTGAAAAAAAGCTTATATTACATGGGCTGGATCATGTACAATGTGATATGATAGTGAATAAATAGGGGTTATTCCTCTGACTAAATCCCTCTCTTTTTTCTCACTTTCAATACTTTGGCCCAGGATCTCATGACTTTTGACTTGTACTGTTTGGATGGTATCCTAGCAAATTCTCATTTTCTCTAGTTGCTTTTCCTTCCAATTGCCCTCATCAGAATTAGCACATTGGTTTTTTTCAGAGTCGAATTCTCTTCATTTCAAGCGGCAAACACTCCATGCCATGTCACGAGAGACAGGATGACCCAGGACAACACTGCTTAGTACAAGTTCATTTGTCAAGCACTAAGGAAGAGGATGATGTAAGACTATAAGCTGCAATTCTTCACACAGGAATAATAGACAAAAAAACAGCTGAAGAAAAAGATGTTCGTGCCAGAACTTTTGTGTGAGTTTCAGCTAAATCAGAGATAAGTCAGCAAGCAAGAAGACAACAAAGAGACAAGAGACAGCACAGGTCTGCTGCTGTTTTTATAGTGATCTATATATTTTTTAAATTTATAGAACAAAACAAACATTTCCATAACATAGCATAATAAAAAAGATCACCTATAAATCTATTATATACGACTTTCTATTCCTTTTAAATACATGACAAAGTTATCCATTTCTTTTTCCCTTTAAAAAATATATAGCACATAATACATGCATATATTTTAATATGATAATATATAATACATAAATTATTACATATTACACAAATATATAAATATATATATATTTAAATTAAATTAAAAAATACATATTTAAATATATTACATATTTTAATCTATAATAAATATATATTTATATAATAAAGTTATCATGCCAATTTCTGTTTTTCCTTCTTTTCTTTCCTCCTTCCATAGATGACCACCAGTAGACACAAATCTATATCTATTTATGTGTAAAATTATTCTAAACATACCAATAATATCTTTCTTTGGGATATAAACCCATTAATGGAGTTTTTGGCTCAAAGGACATGAACATTTTGGTGAATAATTCCAGATTACTTTTTAAGATATCATTTGTATACTAAATCTTTTTCAAAAAAATTTTCAAAAAAGATTTTCCCCCTTCAGCTTTGCTCTCTTTATCCTAGGTAGATTGATTTTATTTGTGCAGGACCTGTTCAGTTTCATGTAATTACAATTATCTATTTCATCTTTTAAAATTTCCTATCTCTTGTTTGATTAAAAATACATATCATCTTTTGCCCATACCTCTGAGAAATATATGATATATTAATCTAAATTTTTAATAGTATAATTTTTAATATTAAGATTGAATATATATTTAGAATGCATTATAGAATATGGTGAAAGATGCTAAATCAAAGCCTAATTTTTGTCAGACTGATTTCCAGTTTTCCTAGCACACATTCCTCTCTATCCTCTGCTTCCTTCCTCCTTTCATGCACTCTCCCATATTGTTGTTGCTCAGTTGTACCTGATTCTTTGCAACCCCATTGGGATTTTATTGGCAAAGAAACTGAGTGGTTTGCCATTTCCTTCTCCAGTGAGTCCCTGGTTCGTAAGTGAAGAACTGAAGCAAATAAGGGTCACAGAGCTGGCAAGTGTCTGAGCCTGGATTTGTATTCAGGTCTTCCTCTTTCTAGGTCCAGTATTCTATTTACTGTACCATCTGGATGCTTCTTAGCAGCTGTTGCTCCTCTTCTATTATAGGATAGGAGCAACAGGGGTCCTCAAACTTTTTAAATAGGGGGCCAGTTCCCTGTCCCTCAGACTATTGGGGGGGGCAGACTATAGTAAAAACAAAAGCTTTGTTTTGTGGGCCTTTAAATAAAGAAACTTCATAGCCTTGGGTGAGGGGGATAAACGTCCTCAGCTGCTGCATCTGGCCCACAGGCCATAGTTTAAGGACCCCTGCTATAGGAGAATCTCTAATTATATCATTTTATTCCCTTTTCCCATTTTGTGGAGCTATCCAAGGCGGCCTTCCTCTCCTTCTGATCCTGTTTTTGACTTCCTCTTTTGTTGATTCATCCTAGAGCTGCTCTCAGTGCTTGGGGCTTCCTTGCCCTGAAATGTTTAACTGTACTTATGGCCTTCTCCCTGGAATATCTCTGGACAAAGCTTGATTCCCCCTCCATTGGTGGTTTCACTGGGTAATTTCCATTCTGTAGGAGGGGCCCAAACCAATGTCCATTCCTCCTCCCTGCCTCGTTCCACTCTTCCTAACTTAAATCCAATTCTGGGGCAAGTCAAGACATCACCCCATGATGGCACAGACTGTCTTCAAAAGTGAAGAACAAGCCTTGTTCCTGATTTTCAGCTCCCTTCATCTTCCTTTGCTTTCCCCTTCTCAGCTCCCTTTTAGCTTCTCTTCCTTCATTGGAAGGTAATGTCTATTTTGTGTTTGCATACCCTGAGCTTAATGAAATGCCTTAATATATACTTATTTTCTCCTTTCTTTCCTTTGAAGAGACAGAAATGCAGATGGATCTGACTAAATATATTGCAAAGAAATAGGTGCTGGAGGAAAACACATTTTAATCATTCTCAGGAATAACTTTTTCAAGATCTAAAAGAAGGCAGAGAGGAGGTGGAAAGAAGAGAATAAGAACCCAAAAATATAATAAAATAGAGTTTTTGAAAAATGTCTAAGAGAAAAAGATTACAAAAGAATGAAAAAGTTTCTAGTTATTTATTCCTTCTCCCCCCAAATAAAAGCAATGGGGATGTTGGCAAAGGCCAGTCCACTGTGCTACTTTTTCATCTCTGTGAAAGCTTTAAAAAATGGTTTATATACATTTTGAGGATTGTCTTGATGCAAACATGAGAAAACGGGAAGGTTTCTGCAAACAATTCTCTATAGCAGACCATATCCTGGCAGGAGCAGAGCATAAGAATTCTCCAATTTCTCAATGGCTGATTATTTAAAAAATGATTTGACTTGGTAGAACAAAATGTCGCCTTGAAGGCCATCTTTATTTATTTATTTATTTTTCTAGGATTATCATTTATTTATTTATCAGTTTGTAAGGATTTAACATGAAGAGTAAGTATAATCTACATCAAATAGCTCACCATTTTAGGAATAAGGAAAAAGAATGGAGGAAGAAAATTTTGGAACTCAAAATATTGTAAAAATAAATGCTAAAAATTGTCTGTATATATAATTGAAAAGTACAATGCTACTTAAAAAGATAAGACAAAAATAAAATAATACATATAATTTTATATTATCCAGCCCCCAAACATCCAAAACTATATCATTGTAGGAATAGATACAGAAAAAGTCATAATACTTATAGTAAGTACTTAATGCTAGTTTACTGACTTATTTCTAGGTATTGAGAATACAAGGACAAAAGAAAGTAAGATCCCTTGCCTTTTTTTTTTTTTTTTGTTGAAGGCCATCTTTAGACAAGTTGCTTTCTATGTATTAAAATCATGCTTTTATGACAAATGATAACTTTGCTGAGCAACTCGCTGAGAACCAATATAAAACAGAGATGTCATTATGTCTTTTGACACCGGGGCAAGAAGCATGATCTCGCTCTTTAATCAACTTTGTTTTTTTTTTTTAATGATTTGAAAATAATAAAAATAATTCAGTGGTACCAGAAGGGATGTGATGATACAAGCCTGTGGAGGGATGTGTGTGTGGGGAAACTGCAGAGAATGGCTCTGAGGTCAGAGATCCTAGGATGTTACTCTTTGGGGTAGGAGATGGAGATCCTAGGAGACTATGGGATGACTGCTGGAGAGGTCATCCTTGAAGAAGGGACAGCTCAGTGGTGGGAGACCCCATCTCACCTTCCAGATCATCCCAATTCTCCTATTTGAAAGTGACGTTACACTAATTCTCCTGAGCTCTGTAACACAATTCTAAAGAACACGATCTAACCTTTCATCTTAGAAGAAAATTATGTTCACGAGAGCAGCAAGTTCGGGCACCTAGGGGGCACAGTGGATGGAGTGCTTGGGTCTCGAGCCAAGAAGATTTGTCTTCCTGAGTTCACATCTGGCCTCAGACACTTATTAGTGATGGGGACCTGGGGTGAGTCGCTTGTTTGCCTCAGTTTCTCCATTTGTAAATTGAGCCGGAGAAGAGAGCGGCGGGCCATTCCCATGTCTCTGCCAACCACACCCCGAAGGGGGTCACAGAGACTTGGACATGACAGCAAAATGACTGAAAACAAAAGTTGGGCTGTGGAAAGGTTATTGACCCAGTGATCAGAAGATGTAGGACCCTGTCTTGCTGTGTGAGTTTGGGTAAGAGACTTTGGTTCTCTGAGTCTGAGGGTCTGATTTATAAAGCCCACAGTGAGTTGCACTGGGAAAAAAATTAATAGATCTTTGGAAAAGAAACCAAAGGTGACAGAGCCAATTGAACAGCTGTAGTGAATTAGAAGATTGCTACCTAAATCATGGCTGAGTCTGCGGGTGGACAGCGCCCCGGGCCCAGGGTCAAGGAGAACAAGCAGCTGTGTTTGATTGCACTGAGGGAATGGTGCGACGTCTCTGACATCTCCCCCTGTTCTCAAAGCCCTTTCTTTACCACTGGTGTGAGCCTAATGATGCTTGATGGCCCTGAGCTGCGCCCTGCCAAGAACTCATCAGGATCGGAATTAGAGGTGACCCAGGGACCAATCAATGGAGAGAACATGGGGAGAGATAGCCCGGGGCTCTGAGCCCATCAGCAGGTGATTGTGATGGGGAATATGGGCCTTACCCAGGGCCAGACAAGGAAGCCGGTCCAAAGGGCTTCACCACTTAGGATTCCGGGCAGTTCTAGGCTCCTGAGGCTGCCGTTTCCTCATCTGTGAAATGGCCCATCTGTCCTTCCCAACTCTAAAGCTCTGATCCGGTGAATAGTGCAGGTCAGGTGCTCTATCCACTGTACCATCTAGCTGCTCCTTAAACTATTTTAAACAAATGGATGGGACCCAGTGAAAATTAGGTGGAGGAAGGGAGAAAGCGAGAAGAGGAACAGGTAAGTCTTCCATTGCAGAATTAGCATTTGGGCTGTTAGTGATTCTGGAAGGGATGCTAGGAGGTTGCTAGGAGGGATGCTAGGAGGTTGCTGGGAGGGATGCTAGGAGGATGCTAGAAGGGATGCTAGGAGGTTGCTAGGAGGGATGCTAGGATGCTAGGAGTCAGCAGTTGTAGACATGTAGTACATTCTGGATTTGGGATCTAGAATGATGGATGGGAGGAATGGGGAATGGGTCAATGTGGCGGGAAAGACAAGCAGTGCTCGGTCTTTCCAGTAGGCTGGTAGGAGATAGACTGGAGGTAGCTAGGTCACAAAGGTTAGATAGAGAAGCTTGTGTTTTATTGGAGAGAAGCTACTCAAACTTCTCGGGTGGGGAAGTAACATGAGGGGATGGGAGCTTCAGTAATCTAAATTTTGATTAATCAGAATCAAGTGCAGGATATCCTGCACTTGATTCTGATTAATGGGAAGGTAACTGCTGCCTAGGAATCCAGCAGGGTCTTTGCCACCCTTAAAGATATCTGCAGAGCCCTCCCTACATTTTCCTAAACCCCAAAGCATCCTCTACGTGTCTCTTCTCATTCTTCAACAAGCCCCTAGACCGCCATCTTGGATCTCTGTCTTGACTTCCTCTGCTCCCACTGATGTCGCAGTCCCTAATCTGCCTTTCTACCTTATCCTTTAGCTAAAGCTGCTCTCTTCAAGATTACAATGTTCTCTTCATTGAAAGCACCAATGCCTATTTTATTCCTCTTCCTTTTTGATCTCTTTGCATCATTTGACTCACGTCCAACCTGTTCCTCTGAATTTCCCTTTTCTGGGTTCGTGATCTGCCCTCTTGGTTCTCATCCGTCTGATCTTTCCTTCCCAGTTTCCTTTATTGAATCATCACCATCCACATCTACTACCTAATTGTGGAAGTATCCTAAAGCTCCTCTTCCCTCTTGGTGATCTCATCATTTTCCAGGGATTCAATTTTCATCTCTATAAGAGCCAGCATCTATATAATGCTTTAAGGTTTATAAAGTACTTTGCAAATATCCCATTTGTTTTTTACAGCAACCTTGGGAGATTGGTGCCATTATCATCTCTATTTTATAGATGAAGAAACTGAGGCAAGTAGAAGTTGTGACTTGTTCAGGATCACAAAAAAGGCTTACCTGTTGCCTTTTCCCCTCCTCCATTTAACTTTTAATGTTTCTCATCCTATTTTTAAATATAACTTGGAGGTGATTTTTTTATTTACCCATTTATTTGCATATAAGCAGCTAGATCGTTCAGTGGATGGAGCACTGGTCCTGGAGTCAGGAGGATCTGAATTCAAATCCAATCTGATGCTGGCTATGTGACCCTGGGCAAGTGACATAAGAGCTTCCTGGTCTTCTTCCCTCTATTACTCTGTACTTACTTGTATATATATATATTCCCTCTATTATTCTGTACTTACTTGTGTATACACACACACACACACACACACACACACACACACACACATATGGTATCCGATCATAGGTCTAGATCTGAAAGACTTCAGAATCCATCTAGTCCAACTCTGTCATTTTACTGATGAAGAAACTGAGGAAAGATATAATTGATTTTTCTAAAGGTCTAAAGCAGGATCTGAGCCCAAGTTTTCCTGATTCAGCTCAAGTCCATCAATCTCTCCACTATGCTGCCATTTTGTTTAATCCAGGTCTTTGACTTCAAAGTAGGATCTTTTCCCACTGTGCCAAGATCATGGTACCTTTTCTCAGCACTTTGCACAATTGTTAACAGATGATCAGTGCTTACTCTCTTTACTAGAGGTAAAATTTATTTACTAAAGTGAAAATTATGCAGTTCTGTTTGAAAGTTCCAGGAAGGAGGCTCCTTGGGCTGGGAAAGAGTAGTTACAAATGCATGGATGCACATTTGGAGAAGGGCTCTAGAGGAGTGAGTTGAGATTCTGTTCAATTAAAAAGCCCAACAACAATGGCCCAGAGTGAGGAAGAAAATGAATGTTTGTTGAATTGACAGGCATTGGATGAGAACCTCAAGAAAAGACCCAGTGAATCCAAAATGTCGGACCAAATCTAATAAGATGATGTTGAACAGGAAGAAGAGTAAATGTCAATATTGATCTGGGTTAAAAACTAGACAAAACAAAACGTTGAATGGTCAATAGTAGTAGATAATAAGAGAAAATAACATTCTTACTGAACTTTAACATTTGCAAAATGTTTTAACCTATTATAATCCTCATAATAGACTGTTTTTATTATTATATTATTATTATTATCCCCATTTTATAGTGAGAAAACTGAGACAGAAAGTGGATAAATTACTTGCCCACTGCCCACATAAGTGATTGTTCACACACTTAGTAACTTTCTGATGTGGGATTTGATTTTAAGTCTTCCTCACTCTATTGTCCATTGTGCCAATTAGCTGCCTCAGTTGAGGGGGGGGGTGATATGTGGCAAAACAATGGTTCTTGTGAAGAAATAAAACAAATTTAGTAGATTTAGGGAACTCAGTATAAGCTACCAGTGAGATGTGGCAGTCCCCAAAGAATGGGGACTTCATTAGCAGGACCCACGCGAGAGAGTATAGGAAAGGAAGTCATCATCTCACTGTATTCTGCCTGGTCAGACTGCTTTTGGGTGTGCTATTTTAGGAGGGATATTGATTATCTGGAGAGCAACCAGAGTGACTAGATTTACTCTGGCTCTGATGAGCAGAACTAGAAAAAATTAGTAGAACTCACTGAGAAACTGTTTGTTTTATGTAGAAAACACACAAACAAGCACTTTCTAATAAAACCATTCAAAAGTCCATTCAGAATTGTCTTTTGGGGAAATAAAAGGCTGCCCCTCACTGGAGGCCTTTAAGTAAAGGGTGGATAACTTTCTATCAACAAAAGTTATAGAGAAGATTTTCTTTTTTGGCTTAGGAGTGGGTTGGCCAAAATGGTTCCTTCCAATTCTGAGGACTCCTGAGACTTGGATTGCATGAATCTGTGATTCCATGGGAATGGTCAGACAGAAAGAAGGTTATAGGGTTGGAAACCAAAATAAATTAGGAGATGGCATGAAAGCACCTAGTTACCCTTGATGAACTCGAGTGACTAGAGTGAGATGTATGTCATCTAGATTATTAAAAACCAACTTGATGGATACGATTGCTGAGTTCCCATTTGAGTCCCTTTTCAGGATTGCAGAGGACAGGAAAGGCACTATGGTATTATTGAAGGGCACACTTTGGGGACAAGGAAGAGAGTAGAATTATCAGTTAATAAGCTAAAGAGTTAGTTTTCACTTTCTAGCAAGATGTAGATTATTAAAAAGATGTTTAATGAATGTCTAGAAAGGGAAGCAATGATCTTAAAGAGCCATTAGGGGCTAATTGACAGCAGGCCAATGTAGATTAGCCCAGTTTTTCTTTTTTTTGACAGTGTTACTACATTGGCAAATCTGGGAACTACTAGTAACATTACCTGTCTGCGTTACAGAGAAGCATTTGGCAGGTTCTCTCTCTCATGTTTTCCACCACTTCTGGCCTGTAGAGCTTAATTTTGGGCTTCCTAGTTTTGAAAGGACATTGGAAAACTTTGGTTCAGCTCATCAGTGATTGGTCAACGTGAGCCTCAACATCTGTCCTGAAGGAAGGATCAACCTTGTCCTGCTTGACCCAGAGGGAAGAATTAGAACAAAGGGATAAAAATGGAAAAGAGGCTAAGTTAGACTTGGTTTCAGGAAATACTTCCTTACAATTAGAACTATTCCAAAGAGGAATTGACCATCTTGAGAAGGGTTAGGTTCCCTTTATTTGAAGATCTTCTAGAGGGACCTGTGTGACTGCTTGGCCAGTGTCTTAGAGGGGAGATTCTGCTTCTCTGTGCCTTGGATGTAATTTCCATTTCTCAAATTTGTCTCAGGCACATGGTGCAAATGCATCCAGAAGTGAGCTGAATGAGGGGAGATGTGTGGAATTAGAACATTACTAAGTTTTTTAGTGACTCCTGATTTCTCCCCTCTCCATTTTTTTTTTACTTTGTAGTTTTCTTTCTTTTTTTTTTATTATAACTTTTTATTGACAGAACCCATGCTAGGGTAATTTTTTATAACATTATCTCTTGCACTCACTTCTATTCTGACTTTTCCCCTCCCTCCCTGCCCCTCCTCCCCCAGATAGCAAGCAGTCCTTTACATGTTAAATAGGTTGCAGTATATCCTAGATACAATATATGTGTGCAGAACTGTTTGCACAGGGAGAATTGGATTCAGAAGGTAGAAATAACCCGGGAAGAAAAACAAACATGCAAGCAGTTTACATTCATTTCTCACCCTCTCCATTTTTAAAATGCCTGTATACTACCAGACATAATGGCTTCTAAGGATTTGAAAATGAGGGCAATGGAGAAGGGAAATGGTAGTAGGTCTATACAAGCTGCAAGAAAGGAACAAGGAAGACACCTCAAAGTCAGATTGAAGTCAAAGAAATCAGAAGACTGAAAAGAGAACAGGCCGATTGAGTATCCACAGGGGATATGGCTCTGATGGGGAGGCTCTGAGCTGTTCCACTCAAGATAGGAATCAAGGAAAGGTGGGCCATTTGGGGCAAGCTCACTGGTGGATGGATATGAACAGGTGTGGATCGATTGGGATCTTCAGTTTCGGTGGGGAGGTACAGGATGCATCCGACCATGGGAGCATGCTTTGTGACTTTTAAAGGCCCTTCCACTTTAAAGATACCGGATTCTCTTATGGAATCAGAGCTTGGGAAGCCCGTGGCTCCTTCTCTAGATCTGATTCATGTGTCCGCTGTTCTCCCAAGGGTCAAAGAATCAGATCCAGAGGGTTTCTTTGTTCCAGAAGGAAGCAGAGGATAGTGATGGGACAACTGGGAGTTTGAGTAACAAACAAACAAGCCAACAAACACCTACTTGACAAGTCCCAGAAGCAAAGGCAAAGCTGCTGACAAGCTTCCTGTTGGCTGGATTTCTGGATGTGGCCTGGGGTGACTGAGATGATGGGCAGCTTTCTGGTTCCTGGACACTGAGCCTTCAAAGAGTAGAATAAAGTGCAGCCCAAGACTATGGTGACCATGTCCGAGTCAGGAAATAGCCCCTGACCCTGTCCTGTCCGTGTTGAGTCTCTCCCAGCAGGAAGGTCTCTGATCCCTCCTAGGGCCCCTTCTGCCAAATAGACTGTTGGAGGGAAGATGGCTGTGCCAGTTTAAAGCCTCAGCTGGTTCCAGAGTCCCTTCTCTCATTACAGTGACCCCAACATGTCCCTGGGATGTGAGCATGGGGTTTTTAGGTGTTGGGGAAATAGAGCTCCTGAGCTGATGGGAAGAAAGGCTAGAAAAGAGAGGGGGGAGAGGAGGCAGGGCAGAGTTTGAGAGGGGGCATTGAAATGAAAGAAGAAAGAAATGGAGGGAGGGAGGTGATGGGAAAATCCAAGAATTGGAAGAGGACAAAGGAGAGGGGAGAAGAGAGAGATTCAGACACACACACACACACACACACACACACACACACACAGAGAGAGAGAGAGAGAGACACAGGGCAGAGACAGAGAGACACAAAGAGGCAGAGAAACAGAGTCACAGAGAGAGACAGAAATAGGTATAAACAAAGACACAGAGGGACAAAGAGAGACAGAGAGAGGCAGAGAAAGAAAGACAGAGACGAGGAACAAAGAAAAAGAGAGACACACACAGAGCCAGAGACAGAGAGAGAGAAAGAGACAGAGGAACAAAGAGAGACAGAGAGCAGGGGAGAAAGAGAAGAAGGGAGGAAAAGAAGGAAGAAAAGAGGAAAAAAGAAAAAAAAAGAATAAAGATAATAAAGGCAGAAAGAGAACAAGAATAGAAAATAGAGAGGAGAAGGATATGAAGAGGGTGAAGGAGAAAACAGAGACTCAGAATCTTATCCAAGAGGCTATAAAAGGTTCATAGACAGTAAATTGCTCTCATTAAACATTAGGATGAGTTAGATGAGAAGGAATCCAAACATGTGGATCATATTTCCCTTCAAAACCACATGGGTTTCCAAAAGAAGCCAACCAGACCCTGGGGGCAGAATTCAGGCCGGGGCTTTTCTTAAATCCATGAAGTTAGAAAAATGGCTTAACAGATTTGAGGAACTCGAAATGCTTCTGGGTTCAGGCAGTCCAGCATTTTCTCAGACCCATGATCACCTCGTGGTGGGCCTTCTTCTTCCCAACATGGCAGAGAAACGTACATCTTAAAAAGGACCTTCCCCCTTTCTCTGGCCCACATCTGCGTTGTCTATAGAGAGAAGAAAAGAGGAAAAAAGAAAGAAAGGCCCTAAGAAGTGCAAGTTTGCAAAGCATCTCTTGGGACTGAAGAAGAACTCAAAGGAAGTCCTTTGGGTTACCAAACAAAAATATAGAATCTGCATCCTGGGCTGCTCCTCATATTGAATCTTCCTGCCGTCCAACATGGCAGCTTCAGAGAGATCCCCTGTGCTTTTCCTCAGCTGTGTTTGAGTTGTGCTTGACCCTTTGTCAACCTGTTTAGGTTTTTCTTGGAAAAGATTGGCCATTTTCCTTCTCCAGTTCTTTTTACAGATGAGGAAACTGAGGCAGACAGAGTTAAGAGACTTGTCCAGGCTGACACAGCTGGTAAGTGTCTGAGGCTGGATTTGAACTCGAGAAGAGGAGTCTTCCTGACTTCGAATTTGGCATTCTGGTGACTTACCACCTAGCCGCTCTCCTTTCTGCGGAGCCCTCTGACCCACTGAGGAACTTGCACTCTGTATTATTCTTCCCACTCCTCTACGCTGGTTTTAAGCACAGACATAGTCGGAAGTTGCCTCCATGATAGAAATGGAGGGCTGTGGAAAATTTCCACCTTCCTCTTCCACTGAAATTCTCCTATATCCTTCCCGATGCCAGAAAGTGCACAATTAGGCTCAGTTCTTTTGAGCAAGGCTTTATTGCTTGATAAAAGGCAAATATACCCTGAAGGGGCAACAACGAAAACTTAATGGATTATTTATACTAGTGCTTGTGACAGGAGCAATATATAATATATATATTATACACACACACATACACATATATACATATATATTAGGTGGGACAGTGAGTAGAGCGCCTGGCCTAGAATCATAAAGACTCATCTTCCTAAGTTCAAATCCAGCCTCAGACACTTAACTAGCAGGGTGACACTGGGCAAATTTGGTGCCTCAGTTTCCTCATCTGCAAAATTAATTGGAGAAGGAAATGTCCAACTATTCCGGTATTTCTGCCAAAAATTAAAACACCAAATGGCATCACAGAGACTCAGACTTATTGACAAACAATAATGAAACCTTACAAACGTACATTTGCAGGGTGTCCAAAAACCTCAGTGCAGTTTTGAGTCTGGAGAGCTTATGTGTCACAGCCTGTTCACAACCATTAAGTGACTCCCCATGGCCCCCTGAATGACAGTCAGCTTTAATTCAAGCTGATCAGTACAGTGGTTAGAGTCCTGGGCCTGGAATCAGGACCATCTGAGTTCAAATAATCTCTTTAACACTTACTGGGAAGTGACCCTGGGTGGGTCACTTGAACTCTGTTTGCTGTGAGTTCCTTCACTTTAAAATGGGGATGATTTTGGTGGCTGTTTACTGGGGTGAAAAAAAAGTTGCAAAATGTTCCTCAGGGTTTAGAATATATTATGTGAAAGCTAGTTATTGTCGTTGGTATTTCCTCCGAGTCAGAATTAATAAACATTTACTAAGGGCCTTCCATGTGCCAGACATTGTTCTAAATGCTGAGGATATTATAAAAAAAGGCTCGAGGGTCCCTTCTTACAAGGAATCTAATGGGAGAGACAGCACATGAGAAGAATTTGAAAGAGGGGGAGGAAAGGGTATTGAGGTTATGAGGAAGTCCTATGAGTGAGGGTGGGAAATTATCTGAAGAGATGGGAATTACAGGGTCAAATTCATCTCGCAGAATGATGGGTTTCTGGAGATCGCGAGGTCCAGAAAGTCAGCTGGGTGGGGAATAAGTGGGTAGATTGTCCCCTTGCTCATATCCCATGCAACAACACCAGCACAAGGTTAAGAAATAGTCCTTTCCATATGTGCCAAAATATTGTAGCAGCTTTTTTTTTTTTTTAATAGTGGCAAGGAACTAGAAATTGAGTAGATTTCCATCAATTGGGGAATGGCTGAATAGATTGTGGTTTATGAAGATAATGGAATATTATTGTTCTATAAGAAATGATGAGCAGGCTGATTTCAGAAAATCTTGGAAAGTTTTATATGAACTGATGCTGAGTGACATGAGCAGAACCAGGAGAACACTGTACACAGAAACAAGATTGTGTGATCATCGACTGTAATGGACTTAGCTCTTTTTAAAATTAAAGCTTTTTATTTCCCATAGTTCTCTCTCTGGATGAGCATGGCACTTTCCACAAGTCTACTGGAATTACCTCGAATTACCTCATTGTTGAAAAGAGCCAAGTCCATTACAGAAAGAGATTTGGCTCTTCTTAATAATATGGTGATTCGAGGCAATTCCAATAGACTTAGGGTGGAAAACGTCAAAGGGATCCAGAGACAGAATTATGAATGTGGATCAAAGTATAATATTTTCACTTTTTCATTTACTTGTTTTTTCTTCTTTCCCATGATTTTCCCCTCTTTGGTCTGATTCTTTTGGTATAATCATGGCAAACACGGAAATATGTTTAAAAGGATTGCACATCTTTAATCTATATCAGATTACTTGTTTTGGGGAAGGGGGAGATAAGGGAGGAAGAAAAATTAAGAAAACAAAGTTTTACAAAAATGAATGTTGAAAACTATCTTTACATGTATTTGCTCTTTGTTTCAAGGAAAATTTTGGATTAATTAAAGAAGCTCTGTGGTTTTTCCAAAGACAATAGTATATCAAGATATAAGTTCTATAGGTTGTATATAGTTACTTGTCATAATTTGGAAAATAGACATTCTTTATCCACTTGTTTTTTTCTGTATAGATAATTAGGACAAATTTTTGTTTTTAGTGAATACAAATTTCATCAAATAGGTGATTTAAGGTTCTAATGCTTGATGCAAGATATCATCGGCAAAAAGGAATATCTGGAAGACCTTAGTAAATGCAGAGACTCAATCCTTCTTCAGATTGGACTCCGCTGAATCTCCCCCATAATAGTGGCTAATTCCTTTAGGGAGAAAACATCCCTCACGGCAAATCACTTAACTTCTGTCTGCTTCTTTTCTCTCATCTGTAAAATGGAGATAATGATAGCACCCACCTTCCAGGCTTGTTGTGAGGATCAGTGAGATGACATTTTCAGAATGCTTTGCAAATCTTAAAGCACTATATAAATGTTAGTTATCGGTACTATCTAAATGACAAACAAAAGAATCGGTATTTTATTCTAGAGGCAATAGGGATTATATCATAACCTATTCAGCCACTCCCCAATTGATGGATATCCACTCATTTTCTAGTTCCTTGCCACTATCAAAAAAAAAAAATAGCTGCTACAAATATTTTGGCACATATGGGAAAGGACTATTTTTTAACCTTGTGCTGGTGTTGTTGCACAGGATATGAGCAAGGGGACAATCTACCCACTTATTTCACACTCAGCTGACTTCTTGGACCTCGAGATCTCCAGAAACACATCATTCTGCGAGATGAATTTGACCATGTAATTCCCATCTCTTCAGAAAAATAAAGTTTTCTGAGAGGGAATTGCCATGGTGGGATCTGTGCTTGAGGGATATAAATTTCCTAGCTATGTGGAGGAAGGATTAGAGAGATTGAGTGTGAACAAGCCAAGTAAGAGGCTATAAAAATGGTCTAGGAAAAGTGCAGTGAAAGATTTAACTAGAAGTGTGGCAGGTGAGCAGAGAGAAGGGAATGGATTAGAGAGGAGGGAAGGAGGAGGGTCAGCAACACTGGAGAATGGATTAGACTTGGTCAGGGGAGTGAGAAGGAAGAGTTCAACAGGACTGTTATTGAAACCCTGGGTTACTGGAGGAATAGGAGACATGGAAGCCAGGAGGAAGGGTGAGGTTGGGGGAGAAGCGAGAAATGTTATTCTGACTTCCTTAAATCTGAGATGCACAAAGGGTTTCCAGGAGGAAATGTGCAGCAGACCATGTGAGAAGCACACGAGTTCATATGGGAGAAAAGGGTCAAATACGGAGATTATGGGACTCATAAACATAGAACAAGAAATAATGGGCTCTTACCTGGGAGGTGAAGAAGAGGGGAGAGCAAGGATGGCTCTGAAATTGTAGCCCTGGGTGACTAGAAGGATGATGGGGCCATCCAAAGAAAAAGAGAATTCCAAAGGAGGGATGACCTTAGAGTTTGAAAAATAGTGAGTTTCTTTTTTTTTTTTTAATTTTTATTTAATAATTACTTTATATTGACAGATTCCATGCCAGGGTAATTTTTTTTACAACATTATCCCTTGCACTCATTTCTGTTCCGATTTTTCCCCTCCCTCCCTCCACCCCCTCCCCTAGATGGCAAGCAGTCCTCTATATGTTGGATATGTTGCAGTATATCCTACATACAATATATGTTTGCAGAGTGAGTTTCTTTTTAGAGAGGTCTGATTTGTTTTGTTTTGTTTTGATTTTATTTATTTATTTTTGAATTTTATTAAAGCTTTTTATTTACAAATCATATGCATGGGTAATTTTTCAGCATGGACCTTTGCAAAACTTTCTGTTCCAATTTTTTTCCTTCTTTCCCCCCATCCCCTCCCCTAGATGGCAGGTAGTCCAAGACATGTTAAATATATTAAAATATATGTTAAATCCAATATATGTATATATATATACATATATTATATATATTTATACAGTTATCTTGCTGCACAAGAAAAATCAGATCAAGAAGGAAAAAAAAAACCTGAGAAAGAAAACAAAATGCAAGTGAACAACAACAGAAAGAATGAGAATGTTATGTTGTGATCCACACTCAGTTCCCACAGACCTCTCTCTGGGTGCAGATGGGTCTTCATCATTGGAACTGGCCTCAATCATCTCACTGTTGAGGAGAGCCACATCCATCAGAACTGATCATTGTATAGTCTTGTTGTTGCCATGTACAATGGCCTCCTGGTCCTGCTCATTTCACTCAGCATCGATTCTTGTGAGTCTCTCCAAGCCTCTCTGTATTCACCCTGCTGGTCATTTCTTACAGAACAATAATATTGCATAACATTAATATGCCATCATTTATTCAGCCGTTCTCCAATTGATGGGCTCCACTCAGTTTCCAGTTTCTCACCATTAGAAAAAGGGCTTCCACAAACATTTTGGCACATACAGGTGCCTTTCCCTTCTTTAGTATCTCTTTGGGATATAAGCCCAGAAGTAACACTGCTGGATCAAAGGGTAGGCACAGTTTGATAACTTTTTGGGCATAATTCCAGATTGCTCTCCAGAATGGTTGGATCAATGTCCCAGTTTTCCTATATCCCCTCTAACATTCATCATTATCTTTTCCTGTCATCTTGGCCAATCTAAGAGGTATGAAGTGATATCTTAGAGTTGTTTTAATTTGTATTTTTTCTTATCAATACTGATTTGGAACACTCTTTCATATGAGTGGAAATAGTTTCAATTTCTTTATCTGAAAATTGTCTGTTCATATCCTTTGGCCATTTATCAATTGAAGAATGGCTTGAATTCTTATAAATTTGAGTTAATTTTGGTATATTTTAGAAATAAGGTCTTTATCAGAATCTTTGAATGTAAAAACTTTTCCCCAACTTATTGCTTCCCTTCTAATCTTGTCTACATTAGTTTTGTTCGTACAAAAACTTTTAAACTTAATATAATCAAAATTATCTATGTTGTGATCAGTGATGATCTCTAGTTCTTTTTTGGTCACAAATTCCTTCCTCCTCCATAGATCTGAGAGGTAAACTATCCTATGTTCTTCTAATTTGTTTATAATATCATTCTTTATGTCTAGATCATGAACCCATTTTGACCTTATCTTGATGTATGGTATTAGGTGTGGATCAATGCCTAGTTTCTGCCATACTAGTTTCCAATTTTGAGGCTGATGATTTATGTGGGTTTGTTTTATATCCTGCAACTTTGCTAAAGTTGTGGATTATTTCTAATAGTTTTTTAGTTGATTCTTTAGGGTTCTCTAAGTATATCATCATATCATCTGCAAAGAGTGATAATTTGGTATCCTCATTACCTACTCTAATTCCTTTACTCTCTTTCTCAACCCTTATTGCAAAAGCTAACGTTTTTAAATACAATATTAAATCGTAATGGAGAGACAGACACAACTTGACAGAGAAAGAGGAGAGGAAGAGAGAGAGGTGAGGGAAGAGAGAATGGTATCTCTGTGTGTGTATGTGTATGCAGGCACATAGATACAGAGACAGAGAGAAAAAGGAGATGAAGGAGGAGACAGAGAGAGAAAGGGGGAGCACCAAAAGAGAAAGAAGCTTTCAGGGGGAGAAAGCCTCAAGTGCTGAGGGAAGCTCCAAGATGAGAGGCCACCTGAGCCATGGTAGCCCATCCCTTCAGAATTCTGGTGTAATGTACAACTCAGAGTCAGGAAGACCTGGGTCAAAGTCTTGTGTCTGACACATATTGACCATAGGGCCCAGAGGAAGCCGCTTAGCATCCAGTTGGCAGAGTGGATAGAGAAGTGGATACGAAATCAGGAAGAACTGAGTTCAGATTCTGGTTCAGGCATTTACTAGGTTTGTTGCCCTGGATAAATCACTTAACCCCGTTGCCTTAATTTTCCCATATATAAAATGAGGATAATAATAGCACCTACCTTATATAATTGTTTTAAAATAACAAACGAAATGATATATGTAAAAAGCTTTAAAAACCTTCAAGTTCTCTATAACAGCTAGTTATTAGCACTACCACCACCATCTCTTCTTCTTCTTCTTCCTCCTTTTCTTCTTCTTCCTCCTCCTCTTTCTCCTGTTCTTCTCATCCTTCTCCCCTTTATCCTCCTCTTTCTTTCTTATCCTTCTTCTCCTCCTCCTCCTCCTTTTTCTTCACCTTCCCTTTTCTATAACCTCTCTGGCTCTTTAGCATTTACCAAGTACTTTATGTACAATATTAACTCATTTGTTCTCCATAAAACTTGAGGCATTATTATGCCCAATTAACGATTAGAGAGACAGGCCCAGATAGGAGAAATTACTCTTTCACAAATAGAGAGCAAAAGGCAGATCCAGGCTTTGAATCTAGCGCATCTGACTCCAAATACTTCCATTTCATCAGAGAGAGTAAACCAGGGGATAAATCTTTGTATCACATATCTCCAGTAAGGGGGTAATACCGAAGATTTATAGAGAGCTGAAACAAATATATAAGCACAAAAGCCCTTCTTTTAATGTAATGAACAATACTTCAAAAGAAGTGAAAACTATTGAAAAATGCTTCAAATCGTTAATCAAAATAAAATGTAAAACAAAATAACAGTTTTCAATTAACTCAGAAAATTGGCAAAGTAGATAGAAAATGAAATAATCATCCCTGGAGGGGCTTTACACCCTAGTGTATTGTTTATGGGACAATAGATTGGTTCAGACATTCTCTAAAGGAATTTGAAATCATGCAAATGAAGGCATTAAATTGGCTGCATCCTTTGACACAAAACTTCCGTTGATAGACATGGAATATTTGGAACCATTGATGGATCCGGTGAGATCATTGATGAAAAGCAGGCTCTATGTAGATTCAGATACTTAGCAAGATTAATATTATTATTATTTGTTGCAACAAACTGGAAGCAAAGTTTCTATTAAATTTAGAATAGCAAAAAAAAAAAAAAAGTGGGACGTAAACATGTTATGAAAAAGACATGATAAATGTCCACAATCTGATTCAAAATGAAATAAGCAAGCCAGGAAAGCAGTCTATACAATATTCACAATGTAAATATAAAGAACAACTATAACCAACAACTGAAATGGAATATTGGGAAATGACTTTTTAAAAACACTGAGCTTGGCCCGCAAGAAGAGATGGGAAGACGAGACCCGATCCACATGTGCTGATCAATTTTGCTGAATTTTTAATCTTCTTTTTAAAAAATTTCTTTGTTATTGGAGATGACTCTCTGGTAAAGGGGGTTAGGACACAGAGGACATCTGAAAATATAAATGTAGGAACAAAAACTATCAATAAATTCTATTTTAAAAATCCCATAAATGTGCCAACCAGAGTTGTTTCTTGAAAAATCTGGCATCTGGGACATAGTGATTATTGCTGAACCGTGAGAAGAGGCAGCAAGCATTAGACTTAGAGAATTCTGCCCCAGAAAGGGACCTACATATGCCAAAATATTTGTGGCAGCCCTTTTTGTAGTGGCTACAAACTGGAAACTGAGTGGACGCCCATCAGCGGAGAATGGCTGAATAAACTATCGTATATGAAGGTTATGGAATATTGTGGGAGGTTCTATAGGAAATGATCAGGAGGATGATTTTAGAGATGCTTGGAGAGAGTTCATGAGATAATACTGAGTGAAATGAGCAGAACCAGGATTTCATTGTCCATGGCAACAGCAAGACCATATGATAATCAATTCTGATGGACGTGGCTCTCTTCAACAAGGAGATGATTCAGGCCAGTTTCAATGATGAAGAGAGTCATCTGCACCCAGAGAAAGGACTGTGGGAACTGAACGTGGACCACAATATAACATTCTCACTCTTTTTATTGTTGTTCATTTGCATTTTGTTTTCTTACTCTTTTTCTTTCCTTTTTGATCTGATTTTTCTTGTGCGGCAAGAAAATAGTATAAATATGTTTACATATATTAGATTGAACACATATTTTTCACATTTATAACATAAAAAAAGAGAATACTGCCTCAGATACTTACTAGCTCTTTGACTCTGGGGAAGTCATTTAACATCTGTTTGCCTCAGTTTTCTCATCTGTAAAATGGGGATAATGACACCACCCACATCCCAAGTTTGTTGTGAGTTTCAAAGGAGATAATAGTTGTAAAAGCACTTAGCACAGTGCCTGTCATCCAGTAGACACTGTATTACTGCTCCATTCCCTTTTCTTCTCCTTCCTGCCCTTGACATCCTGGGCAAAGCCTGATTGAGCCTGCCCTAGTTACAGCTCTGGTACCCACTCACTTCTACAGCTGTCCACAAATCAAACACAGCTGCTAATAAATTCCCTACCAGGCTCACTGGAATATCAGAAGGAAAGGACTTTAAGAGCTCCATCAGTGTGAGCTGTTACTATTAGGAACCGAACCCTCCCAAGGCAACCAGCCTCCCTCCTGATCTCACCTGGTTGCCGAGGGCTGACTCTTGTTCTAGGCCTCTGGGAGACCGATGACGCTGTAATGGAAGAGGACACTTAATGGTGCTGCATTTTCCTAAGACTTAACTGCTATAAATAGGAACCGTATTTCCTAAGCAAGATTTATAGGTGCAAATGGGTTGACTCGGGGACCGGATTTGTCTAAAACTCCAAGTGAGCAATTGGTTAAAAATAGCATCTTCTTCCTGACCCTGACATATTAATGCTGAGCTACAAGAGAAGGTTCTCTTCGGGGCGACTTTGTTATGATCTCTTTGGGGAGTCTCCATTTCTCCGTCCACCCCAGGCAGACCACCTCCCTTTGATGGGATTCCGTTCAGGAACCATTACCGAGAGAACACTCTGTGTCTCCTCTTGGTCTAGTTACTCTGTGGGGAAGAAAAAGGGAATTTCAAAAGGAAGAAAATAGAACCGAGTCCGAAAACCCGTAGACAGATAGCTTGATGTATTCAAAGCAAAATTGTCCGACAGATCATTAAAATGATGGTTAGTGAATGGGAGACAAACCGCAAAACTGGAGAAGCGATAGCGTCGTCTCCGGGTTTAAAGAAGGAGAGAACAGAATGTGCAAACTATAAAACAATGAGCCTGACTTTGTTTCCTGGGAAAATTCTGGAACATATCATTAGAGAGATGATTGAAAAGAGAGCAGTGATCACAAAGGGCCAGCACGACTTCTGAAGAACAGCCTGTACTAAATGCATCTTATTTTCCTTTTCTTTTTCAGGAGGAATAGACTGGTTGAGAGGGAAGACGCTTAAGACCAATTTCCTTAAATTGTAGCTAAGAGTTTGCTCAGGTTCTTAATGCTGGTCTAAAAGGGAAAAAAGGGGGAAGGATGTGGTTAAGATGATAGCAAAATTAAATGGATTAAGGAGGAGCTGGACTCCAAAAGTAGCCCCTGAATGAAGCGACATCAGCTTGGACAGAGATCCCTAGTGGAGGTAGCTTAAGGCTTTAATTTCTGATTTGAATAAGCGCATAAATGTCAGGCTTAGCCAACTTGCTGACAGGTCTTCTTGGGAGGGACAGAATGAGAGGGAAGGATGCTGGAAGAGTTAAATATGGAGTTTTACACATGGGATTAAAAAATGGACTTCACAAGCACAAGATGGGGGAGGATTCTTTGGAGTGGAGCCAAAGTGGGTTGAGAACTCAGTGCAAGTAGTGGAGGGCGATCAATGGCAGCCACAAAAGTTAATGGTATCTTGGACTGTATTTATAGGAAAATGCCTTCGGAAGTCGGGAGATAATAGATCTGCCATGCTTGAAATGTCTTCCATCGGACACAGAGCTCTGGGCTCATCTTCCTGAGCTCATTTGACCTTGGGCTCAGACTGTGTCATTCTAGACAAGTCACTTAACCTTAATTGCCTCAGTTTCCTCATCTGTAAAATGAGCAGGAGAAGGAAAGAACAAACCACTCCAGTAGTTTTGCCAAGAAAACTGCAAATGGGGTCATGAAGAGAGCTCTGTTGTTCTTTGTTTTAAATCTTTTGTGGACAACTGGAATGATGGACCTGCCATCTTAGGCGGCTCATCTTCTTGAGTTCAAATCTAGCTTCAGACACTTACTAGGGGTGAGCCTGGACAAGCCAGTTAACCCTGTTTGTCTCAATTTCCTTAGCTGTCTAATGAACTGGAGAAGGAAATAGGAAATCACTCCAGCATCTCTGCTGAGAAAACCTCACAGGGGGTCATGAGGTGTCAGGAATGGCTAACAAGTTGACTGAAGAACAGCATTCAGATAGAGCAGCTGAAGAAGGATGCTGATCATTTGGAGAACATCCAAATGTTGACAACTAGCACGGTAAAAGGCTCTGGATAATTTCATATGAGATATGCTTGAAAGAACTGTGAATATTCATCCTGGATAAGACTTGAGAGGAAGATTTGATAGCTTTTTAAAGGCTTTTGATTGAATAATACATGCAAGCTACTTTATAAGAACTAATATTTATATGGTACTTACCGAGCACTGTACTGTTGTTTACAATTGTTTAGTCATTTTATCATCACAGCAATCCCAGGAGGTATTTGCTCTTATTCTTCCCATTTTACAGGTGAGAAAACGGAGGCAAACATGGGTTAGATGTCCTGTCCAGGGTTACACAATTATTACATGTCTGAGCCTGGATTTGAACTCAATTTTATGAATTCTAGCTACAGTGCTCTTGCCACTGTATCATCTGACTGTCTAGATCTTAATCTTAGAGGATAGATACAAGCTATATGTGGAAGTTACAATGAGGCAACTTTGGTCTTGATGTAAAGAAAAACTTCATTGCAATTAGACTCCCGCCACTCGAACAGACTGAAGAGCTTTAAACAGAAGTTAAATCACCACTTTTCAGGTGTGATATGGAGAGGGTTCTATTAGACACTGCTTGGATCTGATGGCCTTTGACATCACTTACAACTCTAAGAGGCTCTGATTTTGTGTTACTTCTAGGTACATTGCTTCCCCCGTTAGTATGTAGTAAGCTTCTTGAGGGAAGGGATTGCCTTGTGTCTCTTTGTTGCCTAGGACTTAGCACATACTAGGTGCTTGATAAATGTGACTGATTGCTAGGGTTAAGACAGTCATGGAACTAAACTATAATTTTAGGAGTACTGGTGGAATCTTCATCATCATTAAATAGGGTTTTCAGAAGATAAACAAGATTTAGGAGTGAACATATGGCTAAAAAAATAATGACTGAAACAGGATTTGGATTTTTGGACCATGCTTTAAAAGGGAAAATTAATTCTCTATCAAGGATGGCTTTTCCCTATGCTGAGTGAAATGAGCAGGACCAGGAGATCATTATATACTTCAACAACAATATTATATGAGGATCAATTCTGATGGACGCGGCCATCCTCAGCAATGAGATGAACCAAATCAGTTCCAATGGAGCAGTAATGAACCGAACCAGCTACACCCAGGGAAAGAACTCTGGGAGATGACTAAGAACCATTACATAGCATTCCCAATCCCTCTATTTTTGGCCACCTGTATTTCTGATTTCCTTCACAGACTAATTGTACAATATTTCAGAGTCCGATTCTTTTTGTACAGCAAAATAACTGTTTGGACATGTATACTTATATTGTATTTAACTTATACTTTAACATATTTAACATGGATTGGTCAACCTGCCATCAGCGGGGAGGGGGTGGAGGGAAGGAGGAGAAAAACTGGAACAAAAGGTTTAGCAATTGTCTGAAAATGCTGAAAAATTACCCATGCATATAACTTGTAAGTAAAAAGCTGTAATAAAAAAAAGGATGGAGTTTAGCTAATGAGGGCTCAAGGAAAGAAATTTATCTGGATTCTGTCAACTCTTATTGAGAGAAACAGAAAAATATATTCCCATTGAGGGGGAATGATTAAACAAATTATGGTACATGAATGTAATGTAATATTACTATGCTGTGAGAGATAACAAATATGATGAATATAGAGAAGTATGAAAAGAAGTACGTGACATCTTGATGTAAAGCCAAATAAACCGAGCCAAGAAAACAATATACACAATGATTGTACCAAAGCAAATGAAAAGGACAGTTGCCATAATAGCAATTGGAAGTGAATTTGAAAAATGACAAAGAACAAGTATGGCCCCAGAAGGGAGATATGGGAAAACACCTCCAACTTCCCACTTACAGAAGTGTGAGGTCCATGAGTGAGGAATATTACTTTTGTTTTTAGACTTTTCTAATATAATGATTGATTTTATTGATTCTCCCTCTTCTTCTTTTTATTTCTGTCTTACCTTTCCTTTAAAAAAAATATATATTTTTATATTGGGGAAAGGAAGGTAAGAGTTACTAGGAGAGATTTTGGTGATGTAAAATTCAAAATCAATACAATTAATTAAAAAAAGATAAACAGAAGCAGAATCACTGTGAAAGTATGCTTTTATTCAGTTCTTTCAGTCATGTCTAACACTTTGTGACTCTCTCAGGGATTTTCTTTGCAAAGCTACGGGAGTAGTTTGCCATTTTCTTTTCCTGGATTAAGTGACTTGCCCAGGGAGGATGTTTTTCTGACTTCAGGAGTGACACTTGGATAAAATAGTTGTCAGAAAAGTTAGTCGTAGGGATGGCTAGGTGGCTAGGTGGCAAGGTTGCTAGGCCCTGGAGTCTGGAGGACCTGAGTTCAAATCCAGCCTCCAATACTTACTAGCTGGTGTGATTCTGGGCAAGTTATTTAACCTTGATAATCTTAAAAAAAAAGGAAAGAAAGCAACCATGAGAACCTGTGTGTATGCAGACAGATTCCACATATTTATTTGTTTTTCCCTACCATAAAATTTCCATTTCCTAGAGAGAATAGCCTGATATTCCAAAACAACTTTAACCCCTCTCCTCCGCCCATCCCTTTGTCACAAGCTGCTCCCAGACCTTAAATTCTTGTGGGTTTTCAAGAATGACTTTTTGGAAACGTTTCCTATACTTCCCAGAGTGAGCGAGAGATGCGGTTGCTTTCTTATCCCCTGCCACTTATGACTTAACAAGCCCTAATTATATTTCTCTGGAACGAAGCCGTCTTGGAAGGAGAGCGGGAAGGGGGAGAGGCGTCAAACCTAATCGATCATTTTTATTTTCCTTGGTTGTCACATGGGGGTCACCGTAGGGGGCTGACACATACCACGCCGGACAGCCAGGCCGACTTATTTTTAGTGGTGGGAGAGCAGGGGTTTCCAAATTTAGAGTCCCCGCCCACATTGCATTTGAAAGTTCAGACTTGGGGGCGGCTGGCAAGGGTCCGGAGAGGAGCCTTTGGTGACTGAGCCAGGGAAAACAAGGTCCCACAGAGCCATCGCAGCGCGCTTGGGGCCGACAATGGGGTTCTGTCGTCGGGATGGGGCTTAAGGGACAGGTTCATTTTCTTTCTAAATGCTCCTGAATTGAAGTATTCTGGTCTTTCGTAGTGGGCGCCCCAAGGAGGGAAGGGCTGTTTTTCTTGGTCTCTTCACCATAGAATGATCACAGAGCAGTTTTGATGAGATCAGAGATTTCCTGTGTCCAAAGAGCTTTGCTTAACCCAGCGAGGAAGAGTCTGAGGCTGGATTTGACTTTGGGGTTCCTGATTCTGATGCTTCCGGGTTGTGATCATGATGTAATAATCATGAACTTGGGAATTAACACGCCCAGGGTGATAGAAGGGTAACTTTAAAGTGAAGAAGATACAGCTTCAAGGCCTGCACCTGTGAGATAAATCACTTAATTTCTCAGTGATCTCCAGCCACTCTCTAAAGTCCAGGGGTCCTCAAATTATGGCCCGTGGGCCAGATGCGGCAGCTGAGGACGTTTATCCCCCTCATCCAGGGCTATGACGTTTCTTTATTTAAAGGCCCAGAAAACAAAGTTTTTGTTTTTACTATAGTCTGGCCCTCCAACAGTCTGAGGGGCAGTGAACAGGTCCCCTATTTAAAAAGTTTGAGGGCCCCTGCTCTAAACAGTAAGATGAAAGAAGCTGCTAGGATGCTTGGTGGATAGAATTTTTATGCTGGAAGCTCCCATCACTCATAAAATCATGAGACTGGTAAATGATATCAACACATTTTCATAGCACTTTTATTACAGCAACCCAGTGAGGAAAACATTCCCATTTTACAGATGGAGCCTTTACTAGGCTCAGAAAGTTTGAACAATTCACCCAGGGGAGAGCGTGTAATGAGTCATTTCCCCTCTTTGGACCTTAGTCTCTTCATTTGTAAATTTAGGGATCCTCTCATGTCTCTAATGGACTTCCTCCTTGCTGCCCAAGGTTTAGCAAAGAGATAAAGGAGGATGTTAGCTACTACAGGACCATCTGCCATTTCTTCCTTGTTATTCATATGGCATCCACGCCCACTTGCCACCCCAAGTTTTTCCAGCCTTCTCCGAAGGAGGCGGATGGACCATTTTCAATAAACTCCAGGAGCAGAAGAGCAGAGAGATTCCTGAATCTGAGGGCTGAGGGAAGGGGCGGGAGCAGGCCATCTCTTTTGGGTGTGTTGAGGTTACGATTGTTTTAGCAAAATAAATCACGCCATTATACACACTGCGCGGGACATCGCGTCCTGCGGGTGTAGGTTTCTTAGGGCCAGATTTGATTGGGGGGTTTTAATGGACATTTATTGGCCAGCCTCGGCTTTAGAATTCCAAGGAGATGGTGCCAGTGATAAATATAGAATTCTCAAACAGTCTTTTTTTTCATATTAAGATTTATAGTTAACTCTCTTTTTTTAGGGTCACCTTCTGAATGCCGTCTGCCTCCAGGAACCAGGATGACTCAGGGCTGGGACTTAATATTGTTGTTCTAGCTTGGGGGATGATTCAAGGAATAGGACCTGGCTTTGGAGGGGGGTAGTAACGAGGTGTGTGTGTGTGTGTGTGTGTGTGTGTGTGTGTGTGTGTGTGAGAGAGAGAGAGAGAGAGAGAGAGAAACAGAGACAGAGACAGAGACAGAGACAGAGACACACAGAGAGAGATAAACAGAGAGAGAGACAGAGAGACAGAGACAGACAGAGACAGAGACAGAGAGACAGAGAGAGAGATAGAGAGAGACAGAGACAGAGAGACAGAGAGAAAGAGAGACAGAGACAGTGACAGAGAGAGACAGAGACACACAGAGAGAGATAAACACAGAGAGAGACAGAGACAGAGGCAGAGAGACAGACAGAGAGAGAGATAGAGAGAAACAGAGAGACAGAGACAGAGGAAGAGAGATAGACAGAGACAGAGACAGAGACAAAGATAAAGAGAGACAGAGAGAGACACACACAGAGAGAGACAGAGAGAGAGACAGAGACAGAGGCAGAGAGACAGAGAGAGACAGAGACAGAGGCAGAGGGACAGACAGAAAGAGAGAGATAGAGAGAGATAGAGAGACAGAGACAGAGGAAGAGAGACAGAGAGAGACAGAGACAGAGACAGAGAGACAGAGACACAGAGAGAGACTATCTCAACCAGGAAGCAACAGACCCATTGGAGAGAAGGCAATATCTGGAGGTGTCCATCTTTGCTCCTTCCTCTGCCCTTTTAGAACCACATCCAAATCCACAATTCCCCGGAAGACTTAAACAAAGACTAATTCATGTTTCTCTGTTACTTTAAGACTTGCGAGGGCTTTCTTGGCAATACCTGGCTTAAGTAGATATGTGATGCAAATAGTAGAGGAGGAAATTGGTCAGATTGAGCGATTGCTCCATGGACTCATAGCTAGATGGGTACTAGGGCCGGAATCCAGGCTCAGGTCTCCGAGTTCCAAATCTGGTTCTCTTTGTGAATGCTAGAAGAGCTTAATTCCCCCTGGTGACCCCTGCAACACTTTCAGGGAATCCTCCTGTTTGAAGCCATTTTTATAACATGAAGACATTTAATTTTCTGACATGGTAAATGTTAATTAAGATTAATTGGGGATCCAAGCTCTTGAGGTTCATTAGTAATTTTTAAGAATGTAAAGAGGGTTGGAGACCAAAAAGTTTGAGAACCATGACTATGTATCTTGTTGCCTTTGGGAATGATTTCCATTCATTTCCACATTTACTAAGTGAGGACTATGGGACAAGAACTGAGCTAGGTGGTGATATATTGCATAGGGAACTTCCAGTGAGAAAATGCCCTCCACCGATTCAAGTCGGCCCCTCCTGTGCCACCGATCCTCCCAGAGAGTGGTTGAGGGATGCTGCTGTGACCTGCCAGGACTAACTGGGAGCCAGGCTAACCCGATGCCTTCCCTGGATCTGGTGACAAGATGGTACCTGATGCGTCTTGGTTGGGGAGAGACCGTGGGATCATAGACTAACAAGTAGAAGGGACCTCAGAGGTCAACAAGTCCAACTTGTCCATTTGACAAGTGGGGAAACCGAGGCTCAGAGAAGCCAAATGACTTGCTCAGGATTTCATAGGTAATTAATGGTATTACAGAGATCCAAAGTCAGGTCCTCTTGTAGTGGAAGGTCCTTTTTCCATGGCTTGACAGTGTATCTCAATGTTTTTCTTTCCAAAATGACTGTCACACTCTGCCAAGCCTGTAGAGTTCATGGAAAGGGCTGGATTTAGACCCGGCTTCAAACCTCGCCTCTGTTACTGCTGTTCATCTTCAACTCCCTCTTCTCTTCCCCTATCCAACCAGCAGCCAGATCTTATAATTTCTACAGCATCTTCTATCCACTCCATTCTTTCCACTTCTGCACTGGCTCAGACTCTCCTCACTTCTCATCTGCGATAATTCAGTGACTTTTTAATTAGCCCCCCTGCCTCCAGGCCCCTCCTCTCTGCATCAACCTCCACAAAGCTGCCAAAGTGATTTTCTTTAAACAAAGGCCTTTCCTTTGCTCTATAAACTCCAGTGTCTCCCCACTTCCCTTAGGATACATTGCAGACTTTGGCATTTAAAGCTTTCCCAATTGCCCTTTGGGCAGCTGGGGTACCATAGTCATGGCCCACTGGGGACCGAGTCAGGAAGACTCATCTCCTTGAGTTCAAATCTGACCTCAGATATTTGCAATCTGAGTGAGTCTGGGCAGATCACTATGCTCTGCTTGCCTCAGTTTCTTCATCTGTAAAATGAGCTAGAGAAAGAAAGGGCAAACTGCTCCAGGATCTCTGCCAAGAGAACCCCAAATGGTCCTGAAGAGTCAAACGTGACTGAAAAATAACCAATTTTCCCGACTGCCTTTCTAGCCTCCTTATAGCTTATTTTTTAGTCCAGTTGAATCGGACCCCCTCTTTTACAAATGAGGAACTGGTGACGTGCCTAGGGTCACCTCCCCAGGGCCGGGGCTGGCCCTTCGGCTAGCGGCTACTTGTTCTCCTTTCCCTTCTCTCTCCCTTTGGCTTCGCTGTGCCCGGACCTGACTCCTGGGATGGGTGATGGCAAGGGTGGGATTGCCAGTGCTCAGCTCCCTCCCTCCCCCTCCTCCTGGTTTTCAGACCCAGACCCACCTCCTCTCCAGTGGGGGCCCCTCCCCCGGGCCACTTCCTGCTTAATCTCCCCAAGACACTTCACTCCCAGACAATGTTATGCACACACACATATACACGGATATGTGCACACAAAGACACACATGTGTATACACATACACAATGCATTTAGAGAGGGACACACAGACACGTGCAAATACAGACACACGTACACACAATGAACACAGAGACACACGTCTCTAAACATGCATCCACACCCAAACACAGACACACACATGCACACACGTGCACACCCCTGACAACATACATGTAGAGCAAGACAACAGAAACCGGTTAAGAACCAGGAACCACGTTCCCCTAGTTCACACAACCTACCCCCCTTCTCAGTGTCTTCTTAATGACCTGGGCTTGGGAATGGATCTGATACACTGCCCCGATGTAGTATAAAGGACTGATAAATTCAATATGACTCCAAGGGAGAGTTTGATTTTTATAAAGATTAATTCTTTGATCTAGAAGCAGGGGTCCTCAAACTATGGCCACGGGCCAGATGCGGCAGCTGAGGACGTTTATCCCCCTCACCCAGGGCTATGAAGTTTCTTTATTTAAAGGCCCACAAAACAAAGTGTTTATTTTTACTGCAGTCCGGCTCTCCAACAGTCTGAGGGACAGTGAACTGGGCCCCTTTTTTAAAAAGTTTGAAGACCCCTGAGATTCTAGAGACTTGAAACACTTGTCTTAAGCATGAAGGAATAGGTTTTTTTGTTTATTTTTTTTAAGAGAGTAGAGCTGCCTTCTTGACTTGGCTACCATTTTACCATGTAGGCAGTATCTATTCTGTCTATGTAGAAGACCGGTCTTTTCTGTTCTAGAGTGGAAAAAAATGGGAGTCAAATGATTGAAGTTCAAATCTTGGTCCTGCTATTTTCTCCTAGAGTGATCTTGAACAAGTCATTTAACTAGTCTAGGTCTTAGTTTCCCCAATTGTCAGAAGAGCAGGTCACAATAAATGACTTCTAAGACTATTTTTGCTTCCAGTTCTAGAATTTGATTGTGCTGAATCATTAAGGAATGGGACTTTGTCCTCTCCTTCTCCTTCAAGAACACTGAGGTCTGGGAGAGAGACTGTATGGGATAAAGGGATGGAAGGGCCTGTGTTGTGACCTATTTTTCTGGGTTTGGAAGGAGGATACCATTGTTGTTTGAAGCCCAGGGCTCTGGACAGCAACACAGAGACCGTGTGCCCTCTGAGTCCTTGGGAGCAGCTGGCTTTTCTGTCCATTCTCTGTTCGTAGAAGCAGCTGATGGGATAATGGATAGAGCCCTAGACACGAGATCAGGTTCAAGTATTCATTTACTGACTGCGTATCCCTGGAAAAGCCATGTTATTCCTGGCTGCCTCAGTTCCCCCAACTCAAATGGGAGCAATAATAGGACCTACTGTTGTGAAGATCCAATGAGATAATATTTATAAAAGTATTCATGCAGCGCCTGACACACAGTAGGTGCTCTGAACTTATTCCTTTTCCTTCTTCTTAAACCCTTTATTCTAAGACCGAGATGGCAGAATGTCTACTGCATTTGGTAATCACTAAGATCTCTCTCATCTCTAAATCTATGTTCCTAACTATTGAATACATGTATGTTTTTCCTAAAAATATATGTATTTAACATGTATAGGACTGCTTGCCATCTGGGGGAGGGGGTAGAGGGAAGAAGGGAAAAAGTCAGAACAGGAGTGAGTGCAAGGGATAATGCTGTAAAGAAATTTTTTTCACAATAAAAAAAATGAAAAAAAACTAAACACAGGAAAAAAATATATATGGTTCCCATCCTCAAGATTTCGTTGCCTGAAGTCACTAAAAGCTCAGACTATTGACAGTTCTTTCTGATCCCTTGAGTATACAACGGCTTTAAGAGGCTCCAGGTGTTCTCTGAGACTTAGCTCTCGGGTACATAGTTCAGAGGTTGGGGAGCTCTAGTTAGCTGAATCAACATGGAGTCCTTCTCCTGCTAAGACTCTGTTCATCCCTTTGCATTAGCTGTTGGATGAGCTATGAGTGCCCTATCTCTAGCATCAAGAGGATATTGTGGAGTATTCCTACAAACTTACAAAATACAGGTGGATAAATGCTTAATTAATTTGAAAGTGTCACCGTACTGTTGGCCAAAATGGCTGAAATTGGATGAAGGCAGATGATGCTTCCCAGAAAATATCTTGTAACGGTTGAGAAGATCAAGTCTTATCTTTGGGATCAATATAAAAAGAGCAATCAGTTCAGCATTGAGCTAAGAAACAAAAGTAATGAAAGGGAAAGAGGTCAGAGGGAGATCCAGAGTCAGTAAGACGCACCTCCCTGAGTTCAAAACCCACCTCAGTCCCTTATTACCTTTCTGACCCTGGGCAAGTCACATAACTTTATTTTCCTCAGTTTCCTTATCTGTAAAGTGATCTGGAGAAGGTAAAGGCAAAGCATTCTAATGTCTTTTCCAAGGAAACCCCAAAAGGGGGTCACAATGAGTCAGACATGTTTGAAAATGACTGAAAAACAATAACAAAGACCAATAAGAAAGCGGACAAAGAAAAGTGACGCACACTTAGGGGATACTAGGTCTCCCAGGAAAAAGGCAAGCTGCATTCTGTTCTCCCATTTCATGGCAGGAAAGCAATGATCCTTGGGAGTTTTTTCCTTAAGGGACCGGAATCGGTGGCAGATTCTGCAGTAACAGCCACACACATAGGAAGGTGGCTCAGCAGCCTCTTTTGAGATGAGCGTGCTGAAGCAGTGACATTGCTAGTACTTCAAGGTCTAGAAAGATGACTCTGAGGCAACCCAGTCACTTATCCCGGAGCAGCTTTGAGGATCCGGTCAAGTAATAATGATGAGGAGCCTTGCCCTTAGGAGAGGGACCTGCGGGGAAGAGTAACAGAGGCAGCAGATCAGCCTGGCCAAAAGGAGAATTAACCTGAGCCAAGGACGGATGATCACTCAGCAGATAGCTTTGCCTAAGGGAGACTTTGTGGTCTCTCCCGTGGGGAAAAGGGACCAAAAGTCAGGAGGAACTCCTCAGACACCTGTTCTTCCCTACCACTGTATATTTTGAGAAAACTCCTCTTAGAGACCTTGTTTTGCTATAGCTTCTCAGTAAATCTCTTCTTAAAAGTCATTAATGTCCAGGGACTGTTCATGGGGAACACAGTGATGGGGGCTCAAGAGTTACAGTACCAGAAATCTCAGACCTTCAAGGCTTCTATCCTTCAGGGACTTCAAAGGAGGCTGAAAGAGGGTGGTTCTCAAGGAATAGGCGAGGAAGTAGAGAATCTGAACAGGGCGCGGTGAAAGGATGTTTCTGGAGCCAGAAACTCCTTTTCAAAATCTACATTTCTAGTGGATAGAGCCCCAGCCCTGAAGTCAGGAGGACCTGAGTTCAAATCTGGCCTCACACACTTAACACAGCAAAACAAAAGAAAACAAAAAACAAACAAACCACAAAAATCCAGATTTCTTTTCCTGCCTTTGCTTAAGACACTTTCTTGGTATGGAAAGACCCCTTTTGCAACAGTAAGTTGTGCTGCCTTAGCTAATCTCATGAGGGAACATCTCCATACGTTACTCTTGCATCATCAACTTTTATTTTGCTATAGTGGGTTTAAATGACTGGGAAGAGTGAGTTCTGCAGCTTGCAATCATGGAAAGAGGCCTGGATTTGGAATCAGGAGAATCCTAGCTCTACTACTTAGGGTAACCTTGATCTCACTTGGCCTGTTTCTTTATCAGTGAAACAAAGGGTTGGACCAGAAGGCCTCCAAAGTCCTATAAAGATTGACATCTATGACCCAATGCTCTTGGCTTTTGCTGTGCGATCTTGGGAAAGTCTCTTCCGGTCTTGTTCTATAAAAAATGATGAACCAGCTGATTATAGAAAGGCCTGGAAAGATTTAAATGAACTGATGCTGAGTGAAACAAGCAGAACCAGGATATATCATACGCAATAACGGAAAGAACATGTGATGATCAACTGTGAAAGGCTTGTGATCCAAAGCAATAGATTTTGGACAGACAATGCCATCTGCATTTAGAAAAAGAACTAAGGAGACTGGATGTAAAGCAACACATGCTGTGGTCACTTCTTTTTTTCTGATTTTTTTCTCTCTCCCTTTTACTCTGATTTTTCTCTCCCAATATGATTCATAAAGAAATATATATATATATTAAAAATAAATAAACTTACTACATAAAAAAAGATTCCTTCAGTCCCTGGAAGAGCCCTCATAAAAATCACAGCTTTTAAAAGTAGCCCATTCTATTTTGGGCAGGTATAATTTTTAAAAAAGTTTCTTTTCCTAATTGAGTTGAAATTGGCCATCTTATATCCTAGGATGATAGATTTATTCCTAGAAGAGCTCTTAGATCATTCCATTATTTTATAAATGAAAAAACTGAGACCCATAAAAAAAGTGGTTTGGCCAAAGTTGTACAAGTTAAAGAACCAGCCTAAGTGGCAAATTTAAAATTTGAACTCAGGTCCTCTCACTGCTGCACCACATTGATTCCTCTCCCTAATTCATGGTTTGTCTTCCTTGAGGCAGAATAAAATAAGTTATTTTTCTCTATTATAGGTCAGTCCTTTAAATAGCATAATAACAATAGCTAATAGTTATATTGTGCTTTAAGGTTTCAAAATGCTTTACATATGACATCTCATTTGAGGTTCACAAGAACCCTGCGAGGTAGGTCGTATTCTTATCCCCATTTTACAGATGAGGAGACTATGGCTTGCCTATGTCACCCTGATGGGTCAGGCAGGATTGGAACTCAAGTCTAAATACTCTATCTGCTGTATCACCTCCTTACCTCAGACATTTAAAAGGCTAATTTTTCTTCTCTCCAAGCCTTCCTGCCCTTCCCTCTTCACTTCCTTCTTTTACTTTGACTAGACTTGTCTAGTTCCTTAACTCTTCCCAGAGTCACAGAGGGACTTTAATGAATATCTCATTTAATTCCATAATTTTACAAATGAAAAAATGGAGGTCCATGTAAAGTACCAAGTTCAGCGTTATAGAAGCACCGAGTCACTAAGCAGACATAGGAAGTATGTTCCAATGGCTACTTAGTCCTCAGGTGTCATTGTCATTTTTCTTGAATATACTCATTTATGTTTCTCTTTGAATGCAAAGATAGAATGATCTAGTGGGTTAGAGAGGTGACCTTAAAGCCAGGAAAAGTCTAGCCTCAATTCAGAGGCAGCTGGAGGCACAATGGTCAGAATACTGGGTCTGGAATCAGGGAGATCCATTTCAGCCTCAAATACTTAGCTGCAGAGCCCCGAGAAAGTACTTAATTTGTCTGCCTCAGTTTCCCCAATTGTAAAATGGAGACAACAATAGTGCCTCCCTGCCTTCCAGGGGTGTTGTGAGGACTGAATGAAATAATATTTGTGTAGCCCTTAGCTTAGTCCTTGACATACAATAAACATTTAAGTGGTTAATAGTTCAGCCACTTCAGTTGTGTCAACCCTTCATGACCCCATTTTGGAGTTTTCTTGGCAAAAATTAGCCATTTCTTTCTCCAATTCATTTTTATAGATGAAGAAACTGAGACAAGCAGAGTTAAATGACTTGTCCAGGTATGTATCTGAGGCTAGATTTGAACTCAGAAAGCTGTCTTCCTAATTATAAGGTCAATGCTCCATTCACCTAGTTTCCCCCACAGACATTAAATAGTTGATTGTAAAACAAAACAAAACAAAAAACACACCATCAAAAAGCAAACAAATAAAAAACTAACACCAAAAAGTAAAAGGAGCAGCAACAACTACAAACTACTTTTGATACCCATCGAATGTGTGATTCTGGTAAGTCACCTAGTTTTCCTGGCTTTCTTTAAGACCATTCACATCCCACCTTTTGGATGAGATCTTTTTTACTTTCCCCCTTTACTCTCCTTTCCCCCAAGTACTAATACTTTTACTTTGAGATTACTCCTTGTTGTATATATCTTGTATGTAAATAATTATTTGAACATGGTGTCTCCTATTAAAATGTGAGCTCCTTGAGGACAGGAACTGTATTTTTGTCCTCTTTTGCATCCCTAAGGCTTAGTACACTGCTTGACACATAATAAAGGTTTAATAATAGAAGCATCTAGAGTAGAAAGAAGAAAATGAGATATTTATGAAGTTTTTTGCAAACCTTAAAGCAGTATTAATAATAATAATAATAATTAATAACAACAATAATAATTGCTCTCAATAATAAAGCCTATGCACGAATATATAATTTATATATGATATTTGTATGTATTTATATGGTATGTATATGATTCATGAAATAATTTATATAGAAGTATTAATAAGCTAATAATATTAACCACAATAATAATAATAACTATTTATTAAATGACCAACTTAACGACTAAGAGTTCTGGGAAACTTTGCCTACAAAATGTTGACTTTGTGGAGAGAATTTCTTCATTTTAGAATTCTCTGTAATAGTGAAATTTCAGCGTTAGACCCTATCACTTCTTAAATTTGGTGTCACATGAACCAAATCAGTTCCAATAGGGCAGTAATGAACAGAACCAGTTACACCCAGGGAAAGAACTCTGGGAGATGACTAGGAACCATTACATAGAATTCCCAATCCCTCTATTTTTGTCCGCCTGCATTTCGGATTTCCTTCACAGATTAATTGAACACTATTTCAGAGTCTGATTCTTCTTGTACAGCAAAATAACTGTTAGGACATGTATACATATTTTGTATTTAGCCTACACTTTAATATGTTTAACATGTATTGGTCAACCTGCCATCTGGGGGAAAGGAGGGAAAAAGTTGGAAAAAAAGGATTTGCAATTGTCAATGCTGAAAAATTACCCATGCATATATCTTGTAAATAAAAAGCTATAAAAAAAATTTGGTATCACATTTCTGGCAGACCTAGCTGGGGTCTGACCACTTGTGTGATAGTATTACCTGCTGTGATCTGCAAATGGCATTCTTATGAATTCAAGGAAAATCACTATGATAGAAATGATATTTGTTGTAAAATCGTAAATGGCTGATTTCCATTTAAAGAGGTAGGGATTTGATTATTTCAGGATACTGCGGTGAACCATGGCATGGTTTCCTTGGTCTTGGGGCATAAAAAGCAACTCCTGTGAGCAGCTGAGGGCCAGAGATTTGTAGAGATTTCTGATGTCCTGAGAATGTTTCTCTGATCTGGCTGTAACACGCACTTTGGGTTCCCTCTCCCAATCCCCATTTCTGCTAGCAAGATGGGTCCCCCAAACTCTTCTATCCTCAAAATTCTAAAGAAGGCTGAGGTCATGGGCAAGGTTTTCTAGTAATGAGGCTCATAAACCTCGGCCAGTGTGCTTCCCCCAGTGAATTTTAGTTGATATCAATTAGACAGATTTATTTAGCATTTATAATAATAAAATACTAATAATAGCTACCATTTATATAGCACTTTAAGAGATTTACAGATGTTATTTTATTCTCACAACAATTCTAGGACATAGGCACTATTGCAACCCTTATTTTACAGATGAGAAAACTGAGGCAATTTTCCAGTCAGTAAATGCTTATTAAGTACCTACTATGTGCTACCTTGATAAATTTTAAAGCAAGGCAAAAGTCCCTACTTTTTTGTGGCTCCAAGGAGCCCACAATCTAATGGAGGAGAGAACACACGGATGACTACATTTAAGCTTTGTACAAAATAAATAGGAGGTCTTTGACAGAGGGAATTAAGGGCAATAGGAAAAGGTTTCTTGTAGAAGGTAAGTTTTTAGCTGGCACTTGAAACAAGTAGATGAAAGGAGATGAAAGGAGAGAGTACTCTAGACAAGGGAGACAGACAGTGAAAATACCCAGAGTTGAGACATGGAGGGTCTTGGAAGAACAGCAAAAAGACCAGAACATCTGGATTGAAGGTGCATGGTGGTAAGATGTAAGAAAGTTTGGGGGACAGGTAAAGGAGGATTCTGAACATTGAGGGTATTTTTAAAATTTAATCCTGGAGCCACTGAGTACATGGTCGGGGAGCTGTGCCATTTTACTGCAGTTTAGGAAAATCTCTTTGACAGCTAGGTGGAGAGCATATGGGATTGTGAGGGGGCTTAAGGTAGGGAGATAGAGGTAAATGACTTACCCACTGTCACACAGCTCCTTCTGGGTATATCTTAGTGTAAAGCCTTGGATTGATTGATCCCGTAATGATTTTCTCATGTGATAAAGTATCAGAACTAGAATATCTTGTTAGTTATAGTCAATAGTAAGGGATGATTGACTGATTGACTCATTCACTGCCACTCTTAAAAATCTCTGTGATAAATGTGGATATAGAAGGCTTTGATCCCAAAGACTGAGCCCTTTCTGCTATAACATACGAACACACACATAACATAGAACATATATACTATATATATATACACACACATATACATATAACATGAGTTTTCACGAGTTAACAAGCCACTTGACCCTGAGTCTGAATTTCTTCATATGCACTGACTTCAACAGTTCAAATAAATTCTATGATTCTGTATTTCAAGGATCTATGATTTTGGGGGGTATCAATTGACAAATAATATATCTTTCTATAGCTTAATAGACAACAGTTAGGAGTTGCTGGGGCCCCTGGTGATGGTCTTGGCGCCCTCCTATGTAAAATGGGTATTCGAATAATCAATCCACCTCCCATTGCTGTTGAGGGGATAAAAGCTTGGCAAAAGCCGAAATCACTCCAGAAATGGCGGTGATTATTCCTCTTGCCCTAAGTGACATTGATTATGAACATGAGTCATCAAGAAAAGCTGGAATTACAATTGCTGTGCTCTGTTTAAGAAGGCAGGTGCAAGTTTGTAATACATTTTAAAAAGGTTCTCTTGGGAAGAGTTGCAATTTTTTAAGTTTTGGCATTTCAAGAGATGAGCTTCGATTGCTGAGAAAAGCTTGCCTTTGGAACGGCCCATTCCCCAATGATTCGGGGAAAATGAGGCATTTTGACTGCTGTTCATTGCATATGTCCTTTTTTTCCCCTTTTACCACTCCTGTTAAATTGCTCAGTCCTTTCACAAAGCTGTCCTTTCAAGCTAAAATTTCCTCTGCTTGGTCCTCTACCAAAGGTGATTTCATTTGGGAAAGATTGAAAAAATGTATCGTCCAAAATGTTCTGTCATTTTTGGAGTTATATAAGGATGAAAAAATGCTCCCTTTCTATTTGAAAACCAATTTAAGGGACGTTAAAAAAATCCTTGCAATAACTCCCAGGGACTCAATTTTGAAGGTTTAAAACTTCCTTCTCACAAAATGAACTCTGGAGGTTTTGACTTTATAAATAGCCTTCTCTTGATCTCAGTTGTTGTTTTTTCCTTTTCCTTCCTTAGTCTATATGTTGGGGGCAAGTTTACATAGTGGGGCTTTGGGCTTTAGTTTGGCTGGAGACCTGCTGAAGGGAGAACTTCTGCTGAATTGGGTCTTAGGTGGTGAAAGAAAATCAGAAAAAATGAATGAATTTCATGTTTTGAACTCCAGGCAGGGAATAGGGATATTTATGTCTAAAAGGAGATTCTTTTGTGCGTTTATGAGACAGATGACCATATGGACTGAAAGGATCTTTCTGATGATTAGTTGATTTTATTCATGTTTGTTACTCTACCAAAATAAGGGATCTTGGATTAAACTATTATTTGGGTGAGAGGAAACATGATGTAGTGAATAAATAACTGGAATTAGAATCAAGATGACATTTTCAAATCTGGTCTCAAATAATCATTATCTTTGATACCTTGGGCAAGTCACTTAACCACTCTGTAACTCAATTTACTAATTTATGAAATAATGGGGCAGGACATGACTTTTAAAGTTCTTTCCAACTCTAAATCTATGATGATATGAGAACCTTTCCTCATGGAAGAAGAAGAAAACACTTTTTTATATGTCCACCAAGCTAGATTTAATGAAAAATAGCTATAAAATAGGAAGAAGGTTTACTGTAAATTTGATCTAGGTATCTTTGAGACATAGGGGGATGAGTCCCATGTATGAATTATGGCTCTGAATGGATTTGGAGTCAGAAGACCTGAGTGCAAATACTGACTTTACCATTTTATGCAATTGTGACTTGAGAAAAGTCACTTATAATCTTTGGATCTCAGTTTCCTCACCTGAAAAAAGGACTTGATCTTTGACTCCCCTCAAGCTCTGAGGGTCTAAGTCTAGAGTCCTAGGGCCTTAGGATGGACCAAAGTAAGGCAGTAGAGAACAGTAACATCGTCTTTCAGAAAGATATTCTCCTGAAGGAAATTCAGGAGCTAGAGTAGAAAAACATGGTGGAGAATGTGTGGCTGACAATGATAAGTGGAGACAGAAAGAAAATGATATTGCCATTGGTGTAGACTACAGTCCACTGGGACAGAAAGATGAAATAGATGAGGCATTAGTGGAACAAATCACAGCTGAAGTAATGAGGCATGCTATTGTTGTGATGGACCAGTTATTTGAACATCTGTTGGATCTCTTAGCCAAAAACAGAGCTGTTGATAATTTATTGACTCGCTTTATTCATTTTCTCCTTCCAGAGATGGAGTAATCAACCAAGATAAATTTTATTCTGGATTTATTTCTTAGCACCCGAGAGGACCAAGTTTTTGTAAATATGTATATAATATAAATAATAGGAATCTTGGAGGAAGTCACCATTTTCTCTTTGAGTTTGTGAAGATGCATAATATAGTCTGCCCTGAACCCTTTATTTTTTGGAGAACAAATTTCAGAGGGTTGAGGATAAATATGATCCAAGAATGAAAACTCTACAGCAGAAGTTAATCAGGGAGAGATGGGAAGCTAAGGGAAGGGAATAAGAGCTTATGCAATAAAAAGAACAACATTTGTGAGGAGCAAGTTGAAGTACGTCAATGTTCAACTACCGGTTCTCCCTGCATTTTGTCTTGTTATTATCTGACTTGTCATCCTTTCACTTAGAGCTACAAGTCTCTTTCTGGCAGCTGATTTTATTCAGGATCAGCCCCTAGATCACCGAGTTTTATATGTGTCGTCTATCAGAAGATCCTCAGATCCAAGGGGGAAGTTGGAAGAGTTCGAGTGAGGTGGGCATTGGAGATGAGAAGATATTCTATTGGGAAGAATTCATGCAAAGGTCTGGAGGTGGGAAATGAGTTATGATCACAGGGACCACCAGAAAGGCCAGTTTGTCTTTAATGGGGATGAAGTCTGGAGAGATAGGCTAAAACCAGATGAATCAAGTCACAAATATTAAATACCCAAGAGGATATTTATTTATATTATATTTATATTACCAAGAGGTAATAGGGAACCAGCAGAGAGTGAAGCTCTGAGCAATTAAATCTCTTGTGATCACATTGGGTGTGTTGTAGAAGGTCTGGGTTAGACTAGATGGCTTTTGAGGGCTTTCTTTCCAACCTTGAGCTTCTGAATCAGCTAGTCCCTTTTCGGGGAGATGGATTCTTAGCCTCCAAGGCCTTTTGGGAGATTTTGGGAACGCACAGCCATTTAGCCACAAATGGAAAGCCAGTACAGTCTCACTGAAGAAGCTGGGCTTCCATTTTGAAGCTTTATTGGTCCTATTTGAAGGAAAGCATCAATATGTTCCTTTCCCAGTGACTCTGAGAACAACTAGGTCAGTTAATTAAGAAGTGTATTCTAAATGTGAGGAAGTTAATGGGGAGCTGCCATTAATTTAATGAGTCCCCTGTTCAACTGGCTGAGGTAATAGAGCATGGTTCCATGATTGGAAGATACCTCACATGAATAAAGACTAGTTCCAGGATTTTCCTAAGGGATACCAGGATCTCCTTTGCTTGGTTCACAGTGACCATACTTACATCCAAGATGATTGGCCACTGATTATATGTGGAGAGCCAGAAGAGGGGCTAGGGATTACCTCTTGTTGTCTGGCCTAAAAAAATACAAAATGAAAAAAAGAGTTGGTCTCTTTTCTTTTTCATATATATTTTTTTCTTTCTTGGATGTCTGGAATGGAGGGAAGAAAGGACCCTGAAGTCAGGAGGACCTGAGTTCAAATCTGGTCTCAGACACTTAATATTTCCTGGCTGTGACCCTGATGAATAAAATAAAGATTGTCCCATGCTCATCTCCCATAGTGTACACTGAGTTCTTGCGTGGGAACTGGGGGTCTTGTCACCCATTTTGGGGAAAGCTTAGTCATACCTAAGTTTTATTTTAGAGATTTTCTTGGAGAACTCCACTTGAGGGCAAAAGTAAAAAAAAGAAAGTGACTTTGGGGGCCAGTTTTAAGCTCTAACCTGGTCCGTGAGCTCAGAATCCTTGAGGGACTGGGGGCAGTGAGAAACCAAAGGATTCAAGGCAGAATCCTGAACTAAGTAACATGGAGTCATAGAAGAAATAAATAATCACTATCTTCAATGTTCTTGGGGAGATCCCATGCTGGTCCTTGGGAATCTGATGGGAAGCCCGACTTTTCTCAGAAATCCAGCTGTTTTGACAAGGAAATTCAGTCCCTGACCTTAATGGAAACTGTTTTCCGATAGGAGGACTTCCTGACTTCAAAGGGTCCCCTGGTCAGATGCTGGAGAAAATCCCTGCTGTCAGGGTCCTTCAGATGCAATGAAAGGACGTACTCTGGTCCTAAGGAAATCCCTGATGTGATGGAGAGACACAATTCTGGCCCCGTCTGAGGGAAGGGACGACTCCTCCACACAGAGCATCTTTGATGTTGATTCAGATCGAACTGCTTTTCTTCCAAGCATGTAGGAATATAGTCATTTTTGTAGAGGAAGAGCTTCCAGGCAAGGTGTGCATCATTTATGAACCACTTGCTACCAGACCTCGGAGGCCTGCCGCCCACACCAAGTCGGGGAGCTGAAGTCAGGCAATTCAATCAACATGGTCGATCCCTCAGTCCCCGATCTACATGGTCACCATGACAACCTGCTGAAAAGTGAAAAACTACAATAACCAATTGTTTTGTGTCTTTTCCTATTTTTAGGAATTGATGTTCTCATTTCTCCCTCCTCCTACTGCCACCACCTCCACATACATATCCGCAGACCGTCTGAAACTTTCTCCATTGAAATGGTCCATTTGGGTACTGAATTAATAGAATGAACCAGATATTCCAACATTAGGAAGACACAATAGTCAGTATATACCAAGGGGCAGCTAAGTGGTGCAGGGGATAGAACACTGTATTTGGAATCAAGAAGATTCAGCTCTATGAGTTCAATTCTGGGCTTAGAAACTTAGCAGTAATTTAGTAATTTAACCCTCTTTGCCTTGGTTTCTCATCTGTAAAATGATCTGTAAATGATCTAGTATCTCTATCCCAAAATGAGGTTATAAAAGTTTAGTCATGACTGAAATGACTCAACAACAGCAAGAGAAGTGGACAAAAATTATGTAGTATAATGTGAGATTGAAAGGAACGCATCCCTAATTCTCCATGGGATCTGGGGATTTCACCAACTCATCTTCTTGGAATCTCAACATTTCTGAACTGGAAGGAACCTCAGTAGCCGTAGTTCAACATGAACCCGGAGAAGAATTCTCTCTGCATTATGTATACAGCCACCCAGTCTTTGCTCTAAGCCTTTCAGTGAGAGGAGGCTCATTACCTTCTGAGTCATTCTATTCCAGTTTGAGGGAACTCTAATAGCTGAGAAGTTTTTAAAATTGATGTCAAGACTAAATTTGTCTCTTTCTAATGTCCATTTATTGTTCTCAGTCCCCTCCCCGCTGGGGCCAAGAAGAGTAAGGTTGATCTTTCTTCTTGTAAGTAACAAAAGGGTTATTTGGATAGCTGTGATCATTTGAACTTTGCACATATTAAGTCATAATCAATTATTTGCTCATTGTCTCATTTCAGAAATTTGAGCAGTCATTTCTCAGGCTGGGGTAGAGGCTGGATAAATTTGGATTAGAATAGGGGATAGAAGATTGGTTAAGATAACAGGAAAAGATAATGATAAATGTTGAAGGGAATGTGGGGAAATTGGGGCACTAATGCACTGTTGGTGGAGTTGTGAAATGATCCAACCATTCTGGAGAGCAATCTGGGGCTTTGCCCAAAAGACTATAAAACTGTGCATAGCTTTTGACCCAGCAGTGTCATTACTGGGTCTGTATCCCAAGGAAATCATAAAGGAGGGAAAAGGACCCGCATGTGCAGAAATGTTTGTAGTAGCTTTTTTTTGTGGTAGCAAAGAATTGGAAAATGAGTTAATGCCCATTAATTGGGGAATGGCTGACTAAGTTGTATATGAAGGTAATGGAATATTATTGTTCTATAAAAAATGTTGAACAAGTTTATTTCAGAAAGTCCTGGAAAGATTTACATGAACTGATGCTGAGGGAAACACATAGAACTAGAAATAAATTGTACATAATAACATCAAGAATATGCAATGATCAACTATGAAAGGTTTGGTTCTTCTCAGTGGTTCAGTAATTCAGAGCAATGCCAATAGACTTTGGACAGAAAATGCCATCTGCATCCAGAAAAAGAACTAAGGAGACTGAATGTAAGTCAACACTTAGCTATGTTCACTTCTTTTTTCTGTTCTTTATCTTTCCGATGGTTTTTCCCCTTTTTGCTCTGATTTTTCCCTCTCAACATAATTCATAAAGCAATGTGTACTAAAAGAAACAAGGAAACAAACAAATTAAAAAAGAGAATAGGGGAGAAGATCCAAATTAGGACTTCAAAGAGAAAAGGACTCTGGATATCTCCCAGCAAAATGAGATCCTTGGTGAGTGTGGTCCCAAGAGTTCATAAGATCATAGATTTCGAACTGAAATGGAAGTTAGATGTCTTCTAGTCCAGCCCCTCATTGGACAGGTGACTTGTCCAAGGTCATAAGCATAGTGGGTGATGAATTGGAATCGAGCCCACCATCCTTGATTTCAAATACAGCTCTTTTCACTTTTGTTGTGCTTGCTAAGGGGAAACAAGAATGTCACAATACACTCACGACATACTCCAACTTCATTGGAAAACCCTTGGATTAAGTCAGGAAGCAGTAGTTCTTGTCCCAGATCTGGTAGTAACTTGACCTATGACCCTGGAAATACCATCAACCTCTCAGATTTTGGGTTTTTTCCTCATCTGGATGAGAGATTTAAACTTAATAGGGGGCAACATGTCACAGTGGAAAGAATGTTGGATTTGTAGTAATGTCACTTGCTCTGTCACTTGCTACTCATGATGGATATTGGAGAAATCACTTCACTTTTCTTCAGGCTTCAGTTTTCTTTTCAGTTAATAGAGAAAGTTGAACCAGATGACCTCTGAGATCATTTCTCGTCCTAAATCTCTGATCATCCTAAAAAAGCATTTATTAAGTACTTACTCTGTGTCGGGCTCTGCGCTAAGTGCTAGAGATACAACAAAAGGAAAAACGAGGGCTGTGTCTGGATGCTCCTCTCCTCTGACCCCTCTGATCTCTTCCAGTTCTAAAAATATTCTTATTCAGAATTTAGCTGCTTCTCTCCCTAATTTCTGATTTATGTGTCCGTAGTCGCTTCAAGATGAAGTGCAGCCATAGATGGATTCTTTCCCTGCCTCCAGATGAACGAGACCTCCCCGAGGACCGCCAGGCAATCATATTTAATAATTCCCATCATGGAAGGTCTTTCATCATTAACCTCCACTTCTTTAAGTTTCCAGCACATTATTCTATTTCAAATCAATTTCCCTAATCATTGCTCTGTGATCCCCCCCTCGCTCATCATTGGCCGCAGGAGCGTGGAGGAGAGGACGGGTCTCTTTAGAACACTTACTCGAATGATTCAAATTTTCTTTGCAATTACTCTGATCCCCTTTTGCAGCTTTCCTCGGAATGTAATTAAAGTCATCAATTTTCAATGGCTTTGGCGACACTTCTGCATTTCAGGCTGATTGGTGAAAGGGAATTCAGAATCGGAACAAGAGCGGTCTATGGTGAAATAGTGAGGCGAACAAGGCAGGGCTATTCACGACCCATCAGCGGGGATGACCTTACTCAGAAGGGAAGTCGATGGCCACCTGCTCACTAAACTTTCTTGACCCAGATAGTTTTCCCATTGACCCACTGGTTCGCTTAGTAAATAGATCTGCTTGGGAACCTGCTTTGACCTTTACTTATCTCCTCCATTCTCAGAACAGCGCCTGCCATACAATTAGCATTTAATAAATCCGTGTTGACTGACTGCCTGGATGGGCGCAGTCTGTATACCAATGATCACAGAATAGATAATAAAGAATATAGAGCAAAAGGAAACAGTAAGAATCACAGAAAGGATCTCAGAGATTATTATCTTTCTGTGTAATGTTCTCTTCGCTCGAATACGATCGTTTTCTGGGAGCTGACATCACTTTGTAAGAATCCTAACATTTCTGGTCCAATTTACAATAGATCCAAGGATATTTCATATCTGCCCAGTGGCCCTATAGCCTCCCTCTACTTGAAGACTTCTAGCTGTGGAGATGACCATTTCATCCACAAGCAGCCTGCTTTGTGGAGATGACTCAAAGGGCCAGACATGTGGGACTTTATCCCACAGCTCCACGTTCTGTCTCAGGGGCCAAGCCCCCAACTCAATGTGTTTTCCCCCAGGTGTTCAGTTGTTTCAATTGTGTTCACTTTTTGTGTCCCTACTTGAGATTTTCTTGGCAAAGACCCTGAAGTGGTTCGCCACTTCCTTTTCCAGCTCATTTGGACATATGAGGAAACTGAGGTAAACAGACTGAAGACTTGGACAGGGTCAGACAGCTAGTGAATCTCTGAGGCCAGATTTGAACTCACGAAAATAATGTTCCTGATTCCAAGCCCAGTGTTTTATCTAATGGGCCACTTAATTGCCCCCTTTTCAGGTTTCATCCTCTGAAATACTTGAAGACAGCTCTCATTCCCCCAACAGCAACTAAGCTTCTCTTCTTCAGGACAATCATCAAGGAACACTGATTCTGGAGTCAGAAGTCCTAGATTTGATCCTACCTCTGATACTACAAAGTTCACTTAAATTCCTTGGGCCCAGTTTTTTCATTTATAAAATGAGTATGTGACTTCTGACCTTTTAACTCTGAAGCTACAAATTTTATGAACTTCCATCATTGGAATATTTACTCACTAGCTCTACCAAATTCATAATAAACCACATGTCATGTCCAGCAAGGGAAGAATGACTATTGAACCAAAGCTCTTTTCTCTCTGGATTTTCTCCCCATCACTCTCTTCCTGTTCTCCTTAGACTTGTCTAGCTACTCCTCAGGCTTCTTTGCAGGATTCTAATTCTCCCCACATCCCCAATTGTATCTTATTTTTCAAAGGATATGTAATGATAGTTTTCAACATTCATTTCTGTAAGATTCTGAGTTCCATATGCCCAAGGGCTATAAAACTGTGCAAATTCTTTGATCCAGCAGTGCTACTATTGGTTTGTATCCTAAAGAAACCATAAAAGAGGGAAAAGGACCCACATGTACACAAATGTTTGTAGTGGCTTTTTGTGGCAGCAAAGAATTGGAGAAAGAATGAGAGAAAACAAACAAACAAAAGCAAAAGAAAAAAAAAAGATGCAAATACTAGCTTTGATCCACTTTCAGGTTCCATAGTTGTCTCTCTGGATGTGAATGACATTTTCCACGCTAAGTCTATTAGCATTGTCTCGGATCACTACATCGCTGAGAAGGGCCAAGTCTATCACAGTTGATCATCACATAACCTTGCTGTTGTGGTATACAATGATCTGCAGGTTCTGCTCATTTCACTCAGCATCAGTTCAAGTAGGTCTCTCCAGGCTTTCCTGAAATCAACCTGATCATCATTTATTGTGGAACAATAATATTCCGTGACCTTCATATACCAAAACTTATTCAGCTCCGATCTAACTTTCTGGACTTTTGCATTATTCTTTTACATTTATAAGTTACATTTACATTATTCTTTTATATTTATAATTTGCACTTATAATACTCTTTTAAATTACTCTACTTCTTGAACTCTGGGTTCCAGCCAAATTTTGTGGGTTAGCCATGTCTGAGAGTCATTTGGGCCGTTATCTTTTGAAGCTCATTTTACATATCAGGAACCTGAGACAAACAGGATTAAGTGACTTGCCCAGGGACACACAGTAAGTGTATAAGGCCAAATTTGAGCTCAGGAAGATGTCTTCCTGACTCCAGACCTGGCACTCTGTGAATTGTGGTGCCCCAACCACCCATTTAACCAGACCATCCTTGCTTGCTTTTTACCATATGTCATCCTATTTTTGTCTTTACATGGTCCATCCTACTTGCCTTTACATGCATTTGCTCCTCACCGCTCCATGTTGGTATTCCTAGATTTCAAGATTCTTTTCAAAGATCATTCCCTCTAGGAAGCCCACCCCTCATCTATTCAGTTGCTAGTGCCCTCCCTTTGGGGCAGCAAAACTATGTTCCTATTTTATATTTAATTTTCTATGTGCACATTTTCCACTTTTCTCTTCCCACTCCTTCTTGAATGTGAACTTATTGAAAATAGGGTCTGTTTCTTTTTTCTTTTGCATCCCAAACACCTAGTATAATGTTTAATAAACACTAATTGATTACATGTCTTTTTATCCCCAAATCCCCGACCCATTGCTTTCCAAAAAGCTCCCTTTTGTGAGTTCTTTCCCATTAGAAATTAAGGTCCTCAAGAATAGGAACTTTTTTTTTTTTTTTGCTTGTACAGTATTTGTACTTTCAGCACATAGCAAATTACCTGGTATGTAATCAGGCTTAATGTTTGCTTGTTGCCTTACCCCTAGGCAGAAGGTTCTGAATAAAATGATTATATGAGAAAGGAAGGAATGGAAGCAAGAAGAAAAGGTGGAAGGATACAAGGGAGAGAGGGAGGAAGGAATGAGGGAAGGAAATGAGGGTACATGAAAACAAAGAAAGGAAAAAGAAATGGAAAGATGGAAGGGAGGAAAGAAAAGAGAAGGGAGGAAGGAAAGAAGGGAGAGAAAGGATGAAAGTAAAAAAGAAAGGAAAGAATGGAAGGAGGAAGAAAAGGTGGGAGGATAGGAGGAAGGGAGGAAGAAATGGAAGGAAGGAGAATTAAAAAAAGGAAGGAAGAAAGGAAGTTAACCTTTCTAGGTTCAGCCCCCTACATGATATCATTTTTTCCTTATCCCCTATCCCCAATCATGCTATAGCTTATTCTTCCTCAAATAACCAGCTATTTATTCATTTTTAAGTTTTTCCCAATTGCATATAAAAACAATTTTAAAAAACATTTAACATCTTTAGTTTGAAATTCTCTCCCTTCCTTCCTTTCTCTCTTTCTCCCTCTGATATTTACTCCTCTGGGTTCATGCTGGATTCCCTTAATAGAAGGTAGGCTCCTTGAATACAGGAACTTTTTCACATTTTGTTTTTCTATCCTCAGTTTCTAGCCCAATATAAAGGAGCTTAATCGCTCTTTGTTGAATGGCTAGATAAAGATGGGAAGATAGACCTATTTTATGGCAGAGGGAACTACCAGATGAGAAACTTCCTCCACTGATATGGAAGAGTATCTTCTCCTAACTTAGATCATCTTCCAAAGTGCCCTAGAGTCACGAGAGGTTGTGTCTTGGCAGCCAAACATGGCAGAAGGAAGACTTTGACTCACGTCTTCCTGAATCTAAGGACAACTCTTCTAAGGACAATTCCATTTGTGTTTTTATTTCTCTTTTGAATTAAAATTGCATTGAATGTGGGCAGCTCAGCTGATCTCCATGAGTGAGTTTCTTCATCTCTCTCACGATGCCTTTCCTGCTCTTGTCTCTGTGCCTAGGATGGACCCATTGGTTCTCCCAGTTCACTGGTACACCGAGGCCATGGCTACATTCGATGTCTACAAAAGAGAAGTGAAATTACTTTTACGTGTAATTGGAGGAAAATAAAATGTTGTTTAAAAAATAAAAATCAAAACCAGTCCTTGTTAAATGATACAAGATAAGAGTAATGAAGTTATAATAAATAGATGATGTTCTTCAGTGTCAGGAGGGCTTTTGCCAGTCATAGCTAAGTACTTTCCACTCAATAAAATGTCTCAGATTGCTCATGGGGTGTGACCATTATCTTTATAGATTTTAATTGATATATAATTAAGAGTAGACTTGAGTGATAATAGAATCCCATCTAACTGGGAAATCATCATTCAGAATAAGAATCATAGACTCATAGAACTGTAAGAGACTTTGGAGATCATCAGTCTAATCCCCTCATTTTACAGAGTAGGAAACTGGGACCCCAGGAGGAGGGAATGGCTTGCTTAAACTCACAACAACTGGCAATTATTATTAGCTGTCCTTAAGCTAATTATTTATTATAATATATATCTTTTATTAATATATTATAATATATTATTGTATATATTATGTCCTTATTATTAGGTGTCCTTAAGCAAGGCAGGAAAAAACCTGTTTGCCTCAGTTTCCCTATTTATAAAATGGAGATAAAGTAGCAGCTCTTTTTCAGAGTTATTGTGAGGATCAAATGAGATGATATTTATAAAATCTAAAATCTAAAAAAAATTATAAAATCTAAAAATAATTTAGAACAGTGCCTGACACACAGTAAGTGCTTAACAAGTGTTAGTTATTATTGTTGTAATTATTATTAATTTATTTCCATTGTCTAGAATTTAGTTCTCCTGATGTGACGTCTAGTCCTTAAGATAATAGCAGCTCATGATTGGAAGGAGATGCCTCAAGAGGCAGTGGGTTTCACCTCCTTGGACATTTTCAAGCAGAGGTTTGCCAACGATGTCTCAGCCGAGGATTTCTTGGGTGCATGAGTTAAATCAGATAGCCGTTGATTTCCCTGACTGCTCTCAAATTTTGTGACTTTGGGTGCCTGAAAGGCTTGGTGAGTGAATAAATGAATACGTGACCATCATCATGATAAAATCATTGCTGGACAACTTTACAGAGTAGATTCATGATTCTCCCTTAAGTAACATCATCAGTAAGACAGACTTGGTGGTCACAATTTCTTGAAAAATGAGTCCCTAGTTACTTTCTCTTGCTTCCATTCTAAACAACGAGGTTGAAACATCCAACTTTTTGATAATTGATTTATTATTAGTTCTACTGATTTCTTTTTCTATTAAAAACACTTTCTTCACCACCATCTTATAAGTCAGGGAGTGCTAGTATTATTCTAATAACCCTTAAAATCTTCAAGGTACTTCATGATTTACAAAACATTTTGCATATATTCTCTCTGGTCCTTTTAAGTATCCTATTGTTATTTATTCCCAATGAACAGATGAGTATCGAGGCTGAGGTAAAATGACTTGCCCAAAATCATACAGCTAGTAAGTATCTGAAGCAGGGTTGTAATATCCCTTTTTTTCTAAAGAGGAAACTGAGTCTCAGATAGTTTGTGACTTGTCTAGGGTCACAATGCTAGGAGGAACCATGAGGAAGCATCATTCTTTGGGGGATAGGGGAGGTAATTGGAGTTAAATGACTTGCCCAGAGTCACACACCTAGTGAAATATTTGAGATTGGATTTGAGCTCAGATTCTCCTGATTTCAGGGGCAGTGCTGTTTGCAGTGTCCTCCCCCCTTTCTTGAATATGACTCAAGCACACATAATAAGACTCCACGTCTTTTTACTAATCCAGACGTTGGGTGGTCTCCATTTCTGATGCTATTCCCTGTGTGCACCCCCTGCTACCTTCATGCTGCATACACTAAGTGCCTAATTAATGTTGGTTGAAGCAAATTGGATTGAACATAGCCTTCTCAGATGCTTGAGCATCCCTGAGCGAGCATCTGAATTGCAGGGTTCTGAAAAGACTGATGAGGCTATCAGGTTGGACTAATGGAACACCAGGATGAGTAAGTAGCCCTGACGGGGGTAGATTGCTGATAATCAGAGTCTCAAGAGTATGAATCACGGACTCTCAGAGGCCCGGAGAGCAGATTTCACGGAAACTCCTTGGGAACAAACACACTCTTCCTTCTGATGTGTTAGCTTCAGAAAGCATCAGCTGCAAGCATTTCACTGTTGCCTCAAGTTAATCAGAAAAGGACACGAGCTTATTCACCGTAAAGGCTGCATTTCCCTCAGTGTTGTGCTCTGAACACCTTGGCCCTCAATTTCCCTGTGAATCAGTTTTTTACCGAACAGGGATGAAGGAGGAAGCATCTGGTTTTCTAAAAGAGAAGTCCAAGTACAAAGCCCCCCACTTTTATGGCCTGTGATCCCTGGCTGCCGGGGTCCTGTGACCTCTGACTATCGGGGTCCTGTGACTTCTGAATGCTGGGGTCCTGTGACCTCTGATTGCCGGGATCCTGTGACCTCTGACTGCCGGGGTCCTATGACCTCTGACTGCTGGGGTCCTGTGACCTCTGACTGCTGGGGTCCTGTGACCTCTGAGTCTCCACCATTGATGGATGGGGAAAGGGCTGAGAAAGGGTTATTAAAGATGCAAGCTGTCTCTAAGCTTAGGCTGGTTATAAATGCCCAGCCCTTTGGCACAGTCTGGGCTGGGATGTCAAGCAGCTTAAAGAATGGCCCAATTTATGAGTCTTTCTCCGGGATTACATCCTAGAAGGAGAATACAATCACAGGGAAAGCTGTCCAGGTAGCCGGATTCTGCAATGCAACATGTCTTTTCCACGGTGACTTATGACCTGCCTCTAATGCTTTTCTTTCTGTCACAATGCTTGGCTCTGTAGTTGAAGCACAAAAGTAAGTTAACATCAGCCCAGAGTTCTGGGGTACTTTTGCTCGTATGAGCTCCTAGGGGGAACCCGTGCAGCAGAATGGCTGATGTCCTCTGAGGGCTAGTGATAAGAACAGCTGTCTCCTTTTCCTCATGATTTGGTGGCCCTGGTTCACAGATTGTACCAGGATTCTCTTTCTTGTCTCTAGATGATTTTGGAACTGATAAGAATTTTTGGAGTCATTCTATGGGATGCAATTTAAAAAACCCAGTGGATATAGTGTTAACGGCGTCTGGCTCGGAGTTTTCTGTTTGACATCTCGGCAGCACCTGCAGGCCAATCAGGTAAACTCCCTGTCAGTTTTCTCAGGGCCATGGAGCTGAATGTTCACTGAGGACATTGTGGATCTGGAGCAGAATACGTGGCTGGGTGGCCCTGGGGGTCCATGGAGACTGCCTATGGCCGCCATCAGCCGGGAAAACCCAGTGGTCTCCACACCTGGCTCATGTGACCAAGAAGCATCAGTGAAAACAACAAATGGGAAGCAAGAACAAAGAAGCGCGTCTGGGTCCCATCGGTGCTTCTTGCCAGGACCGTCAGCGCCTGCGGTGGAAGAAGAGGCAAAAATGGGGGAATCAGAGGCGTGGAGGTTGGAAATTGGAAGAGACCTCAGGGAGGAGATGGCCCAGACTCTTCATCTGATAAATGAGGAAACTGCAGCCTTGGGGAGTGATGCTTCTTGCTCAAGGACACACAGAAAGAAAGGGAAGAAGACTGGGACCCTGGGCTTCTGACTGATGCATCTGAGATGGAGAAGGGGCAATGACCTCCCTTGAGTTGGAGGGACCGTACCACAAAGGGCCATAAAAGAGAGCTGTTTAGGGCATACTAAGTTACGGGAGCAGAGAAAAATCACGTAAAATGTGCATTTGCAATTTCAAGGATGTCTTGTTGTTAGAATGGGAGCAGTGGTGCAGTTTTATATTGTCAATGGCTAACATAATAACTAACATAACATGGTGTAGTTTTATGTTGTCAATAGCTAGCATAATAACTAACATAACATAGATGGCATAATAATTAGCCATTTGCAAGGAGACTTATGTGTATTACACTATATTGTAATATTTGGTATTATGTATATGTAGGACCAGGATTGGGAGATGGAGGCGATACGCTCCAGAGTTATAGGGGAAGTAGCAGCAGTCGAGCGTAAGAAGGGCAGGAGAGGTAAACACGGTCCAGGCTGTCAGGGATTCCAAAAGACAAACTCCCAGAAGACTTCAGTGGAGGTTTGGTGGCCGCTCCTTGGCAATATATAGAAGGATTCCCAGTGTGACAGTGAAATTCTGTGATTCTGGGTGGTCAGTGCTGGATATCTGATAGAAAGCCTTTGACAAGAATCATCCAGATGGCTGGTTATACTACTGTAGTTCTCCTAATTTTCAGTTTAATTCCACTTAACTTTCTGTTGAGAGAAATAGCATTAATGGGAATGAAATGCAAACTCAGAGATCTTTATGGGTGGTACAATGGATAGACTCCTGGGCCTGGACTCAGAAAGATCTGAGTTCAAATCCTCCCTCAGACACTAGTCTCTAAGGTTGTGTTGATCCCATCAGTCCATCTCATGATCTGAGAATAGGGACTGAACTCAGGGCTTCTTGTCCAAGCAGAGAAGTAATTCATTCCACACAAGTTCCCATCTGAAACTCATTTGTTCTGTTCCTCTTTAATCTATTCCTTCTCCAGATTTCTGATTTCTCTTGAAGATGTTATCATCCAATTCACAGTCCATCATCTAGGATCCTAAGACCTAGGGAAGGTTAAATGACTTACTCACCATCACACAGGCAGGAAATATCAGAGGCTAGACTTGAACTCAGATCTACCAACTTTAGAATCACTGAGCCATGAGACATTCTTATTGCCAGTCTTATTCAAACAGTTGCCAAACGTTATCAATTCTACCTCCTTAATGTCTTTCATATTCATCCCCTTCTCTCCAATCACAGTCAGGCCAATGGTCATCCCTGTCTTCCTTACCCCTCATTGCCTCTCATCTCATCACGAGCTTCCTCATTGGTTTCCAGGATTCCTGTCTTTAATTCATTCTCCACAAAGCACCAGAATCATGTACCTGAACATGCTGCCTCTGTTCAGAAATCTCCGGTGACTCATCATCTCTAGGACAAAGTCCAAATTCCTTAATTGAATATTTGCAGCCCTATTCCATCCTTCTCTCCTGTAATTCCTTTATATGAAATGTTTGTCGCAGATGTCAAAGTGCTTCTTCTAAAGGGCAGGTCTGTCCGTGTAACTCTACACTCAATAAATCCCAGTGGCTCATTGTTCTAAGAGCAAGTTTCCTCCTTCTTATTTTTCTAGTCTCCTTGTACATGCTTCCCTTCCATATATTCTACTGTCCATGCATACTGGCCTCCATGTTATTCTTCATACATGGGGCTCCATTTCCCTTTGGCATTGGCTGTGACCCACTCCTGGTTGCTTCCCTCCTGCTTTTCATCTCTTAAAATCTTGATTTGCCTTCAACACTCAGATCAAATATCTTCTTTTTTCTTCTTAAAATTTATTTTAAAGCTTTGTATTTTCAAAATATATGCATAGAAAGTTTTTGACTTTCACCTTGAAAAACCTTGTGTTTCAATTCTTTCTCCATTCTTTCCCCTAACCCTCTCCCCAGTGGCAAGTAATCCAATATATGTTAAACGTGTAATTCTTCTATACATATTGCCCCAATTATCATGCTGCGTAAGAAAAAATCAGATCAACAAGGAAAAAAATGAGAAAGAAAACAAAAAGCAAGCAAAAACAATAAAAAAGTGAAAATACTATGTTGTATCTATACTCATTACCCACAATTCTCTCTCTGGGTGTAGATGGCTCACTTCATCACAAGACCATTGAAACTAGCCTGAATCACCTCAGAGTTGAAAAGAGTCACGTCCATCAGAATTGATCGTCATACATTCTTGCTGTTGCTGTGGACAATGATCTCCTGGTTCTGCTCACTTCACTCAGCATCAGTTCATGTCAGTCTCTCCAGGCCTCTCTAAAACCATCTTACAGAACAATAATATTCCATAACATTCATATACCACAATTTATTCAGCGGTTCTCCCACTGATGGGCATCCACTCAGTTTCCAGTTCCTTGTCACTACAAAGAGGGCTGCCACAAACATTTTGGCACACATGAGTGCTTTTCTCTTTTTTATGATCTCTTTGGGATACAGGCCCAGTAGAGACACTGCACTGCAGTATATTTGCCAAAAAAAAAAAAAAAAACCCAAATGGAGTCACTAAGAGTTAGACAAACACCAAGAGACTGCAAAGATAAGGAAAAAAATGCCTGTCCTCAAAGAGTTTGCATAGAGAGCTACAGAGACACACAGACAACAGGTACATTAATAGTACCAATAAGGTTTATATAGAACAAGCAGAAGGTGCTCATGTAAAGGGAAAACTGGGATAGGGGAAAAAAGATAGAAAAAAATCTCCTAAAGAAGATGATCTTTTCATTTGGTACTAAGAAATAGAGTAGTTGATCAGTGGAATAAGTTAGGTCTATAAGACAAAATAGTCAATGATTATAATTATCTACTGTCTAATAAACCCAAAAAATCCAGCTTCTGGGATCTGACAAAAATTGCTGGGAAATTTGGAAATTAGCATGGTAGAAACTAGGCGTTTATCCACACCTAACACCCTATACCAAGATAAGGTACCATCAAAAGGATGATTTCAGAAAGGCTTAAAGAGAGTAAAGTGAGCAGAACTAGGAGAACATTGTACATGGCAACAAGATTATGTGATGATCAATTCTTATGGATGTGGCTCTTTTCAGCCATGATGTGATTCAGACCAGTTCCAATGATCTTGTGGTGGAGAGAGCCATTTGCATCCAGATAGAGGTACTGAAGGTAGAGCCCGATATAGTATTTTCACTTTTTTTCTTGTTTGCTTGCATTTTGTTTTCTTTCCTATGTTTTTCCTGTTTTGTTTGATTTTTGTTGTGCAACATGATAATTGGGGCAAAAACGTATAGAAGAACTGTACATATTTAACATATATATTGGATTACTTGCCATTGAGGGGAGGGGGTAAGAGGAAAGAATAGAAATAAAACAATTTTAACACAAGATGTTACAAGGATAAATGTTGAAAATTATCGATGAATATATTTTGAAAATTAAAAAAAAACTTTATAAAAAAGATACTGCAGTGGTTTATTATTTCATCTTTAGTTCATTTAACAAATGAGGAAACTGAGGTAAACAGGGCTAGGTGACTTGCCCGGAATCAAGAAGTGTCTGAGGACAGATTTAAACTCAAGATGATAAGTTTTCCTGACTCCATGCTCAATGCTCTATCCCCTGAATCACCTGGCCAATCCCATTCTCCCTGTGGGTGGTGGTGGGAGATATATAACAAGTTGTTGATTGATTATCAACATCCTAGATTTATCATGATAAATTTCATTTATTTATTCATAGGGTTGATTGATCATCATTGGATTATGTTCCATCTCTATGTTTTTCCCCAGTGATTCCCCTGAGTAACTTCTCAGAATATTTGGCTTCCTTCAGGGTCTAGTTCAGGTGATACCTTGTTCTGAGAAACCTTTCCTGATCTCCCCCTTTCCTGATGCTGCCTCCCTCAATTGCCCTTGGATTCACTTACCTATAGCCATGTGATTTTCTCAGACCAGAAGGCAAACTCCTTTAGCCCAGGATCTATTTTCTTTCTTATTTTGGTTTTCAGGACCTAGTTCAGGGCCTGTCTGGTACATTCATAATAGTAGGTACTTGATAAATGTGGAATAATGGCAGAAAAAGGTTCTGTCCTTTTGTGCTGGGCATTGCAAATCTCAGCCTTTTTACAAAACAAGCCAGCATCATAACAACTCAAGTTTCTACCCCACGAGGCTGTGACCTTCAGCTGGAGAAGACAAACAACAGAAAAATAAAAGTATGTAAAAAATAGATGGGGATCAGAGACAGTTAGTGGTCATGATGTCCAGCGGGGAAAATCTTATTCTGCCTGCCAAGCAAGATAGGATCCATTTTTAAAGGGGAAAAATTGTATTTGGTTACATTCGATTTATCTTCAGCCAATCTAATTATGGAACCAAGTATTAGTGCTGTCTTCCAGAAGGAACTTCTGCTTTGTTTCAGTCAAATTTCCCTGTGGCTATCATCATAAACCTAGGATGCAAAGAACAGACTTAATGAGAGATGCCTGATAAATGCCTGAAAGTGGCCTAAAGTCAAGTCTGACTCCCCTTTTTAGAATGTACATGAAGATGTTGACAGTATATCCTGAGCCAAGTCAGGATGCCTGCATTTAAGCATCTAACTCTTCTGGACCTCATCTTTCTCATCTGTTGAATGGGGATAGCAATATCCAGGCATTCTAGCATTTAAGAATTGGAAAGGTCTTTGGATAGAAGGGAAAAGTGACCCTGTCCAGAAAGCTTCTCGAGGGCAGGGACTGTTTTTTGCCTCCTTTTGCATCCCCAGTGCTTAGTGTAATGTTTGACACATCTGGTCCCTTAATAAATGTTTATTGACTCATTAAATTGGATTACGTTGGGACCAATCTGGGGGTGTAAGCCTCTATTTCAGTGATGCTGGATCAGTCCACTAGTGGCCTGGGACTCTAAGCCCTTCTAGCATAATTAGAGTGACATGGTCAATAAATGCCTTGACATGGCTTGAAATAAGATCTGCTACCTCTCAAAAAAAATATACCTAAAAACATATTGAAATAAATAAATCAAGAGACCTGTTCAGGGTCCAGATGGAGTGCATGGCTTGTCTTATGTTACTTTTCCAACCTTTACTCATCTTCACACTCTCTGTGATCCAGTGACATGAGCCCAATTTCTGCTCCTTGTACATCACATTCCGCACTTACTCCACTCACTGTTTCCTGTGCCTAGAGTGCTGTGCCTTCCTTCAAGATTCTAGGAAAAAATCCTTTCTTGGTCCCTTTAGCTTTTAGTGACTTCTCTTCTTATATCATCTTTCATTTGTGATCTAGTCATCTTGCATTTACTTAATCATATACATGTCCCTTCTCTCAATACACCAGGAGCTCCTTGAGAGCAGAATAGTCTTTTGCTTATCTTTGTATCCTAAGTTCTCAGCACAGATCCTGGCACTTAGTAAACACATGTTGAGTTGAATTGGTAGATATGGTCTTTGACAACCCAGGATCACCTCTTCAACATGATGAGACACCAGAGGACAATTTCAGTGGCGAAATTTAATATTGTGACAGCTAGGGCAGGGATGGTATGGTAAAGATGGGGGAGGCTGATATTGTAAACAGTATTTGATTTTATTCAGCAATAAAGATTAGAGGAGGTAATATCAACCAAGCACTTAACCTAATAATATACTACTTTGCCCCAAAAGAAACTCTGAGATATTTTTCCAGTTCAATGAGGCTCTCATTGGACTCTCCAATAGCTAATTTTCACTCATCCCTTGACTCTGTTCCTTGGTGACATGATGCTTTCTTTCATTAGTCGAAAGTTGATATGAATTATCTGTAATATCATGGTTTGAGATCCCCTCTACTCCCAATGGATCCTTTTATTCTATCCCTTTGGTATTTCCATTCAGTTCTTACCCAAGCATACTTACATAAGGCTCTTGATCAGACCATTAAAAGTGAATAAAAGCAAATTGTAGCAAATCATAGGCTCTCTAGGCTGAGCTCCTTCTTAGTGTTCAGAATCAATAATCCAGTGGCAGATAACCTGCAGTTCAGTCTTTTTCCAGCCATCCCTTGCATGGAGTCATCAAAGGCATTTGCTCAGGATTTATTCTCACTAAACATCAAACTTCAGATCAGCTTCCCATGGTCACGATACCAAAGCTCACAGACTCTGAGCTGGAAGGGGCCCTAGAGCACAAGTTCCTCATGGGACTGGTAAGGAAACCCAGCCTCATAGAGATGAAGATTTGCCAGAGTCCCTCAGCGAGCCAGTATTCAGATGCAGTTCTAAGCTGGCTCTCTGTCCTTTTGGCACCTTGTTGTTATACCAGCACTAGGAACTCTGGGCTGGTCTCTCTTAACTGGGTTCATGGTGCTCCTGGGGCTATGAAGTTTGGATAAAAGGGATATTGAGAAGTCTGAGGTCTAGGATTATGGTTACAGGAATAGCTCAAGGACACTCATCAAGGGTGGGATTTCAACCCAGGCCGTCTGCTTGCAGACCTGGTATTCTTTCACACTTCTTGCTTAGACTGGCCCCAGTCCGAGATCATCACACTTCCCTCCCACTTTTCAGGGCTCAGATCTTGGTCTTCAGCTCTCAAATTCATGACTTTAATTGTGAGTCAGTGGTGAGCACTTTCTAGAGACCTCACTCACCCTGAATAAAGCTGGCTTGATTTCCCCTTCGGGATACAGAGCTAAGGTTCTTAAACATTTTCCACTCACGACCCCTCTTCTCTCAAGACATTTTTACACGACTCTGTCTTGAATCTGAGCCAAGGTGTTCCTGGAAGCGTTTATGTGCAGTGCAAAGTGTGCATGTTATGTGTGCAGTGAAGTCGCTTGATGCAAAATGGGCAAGAAAAACAGCTCAAATTCATTATGCATTTAATTTTGAATTAATTTTTGGTTGTTGAGTTCAGAAACCTTTTGCTTTTGCCAAAGCAAAGCAAAAGGTTTGCCAATTTTTTGCAACTCTCCACATTTATTTATGGAACCCCATGTGGGGGTTGGACCCACCCTTTAAGAAGCTTTGGTTTAGAGGAACCCCTGAATAGTTGTTTTCTAATGCTAGTAGTTTAAGCCCATCTTTAATTCAACCAATTAACATCAATTAGCTTTTAAAAATATATTCATTTCAAAGACATAGTAAGAAAAGAAGTGACAATATATCCTTCCAACACATTCAGGACTCAGTGAAAGTAGACTTAGACGTAGTTTCCCAAAAGCCTCCAAGCTTCAGTCCAAATGTCACATTGCTGCTGGATGAACCCCTTTATATGCTGAGTGGGGGGCTTAAGGCACCCAGATACACAGAGCATTGTTCCTTGATCCTAGAGGCTTTGGTTCTAGGCTGGCTACAAAGTCCAGAATGAATTCAGCTTCTGGCCTTCCAGATTCCTGGAAACTTAGGACTTTTGAAAACTCACAGTTTTAAATCTCTAACTTCCTTCATATTAATGTGAAAGAACAAATGTCCAGGCCAAAAACAGAGACCCGTATTTATTGGGTCAAATGTCAATGTCAGATGCACACGATCCATGGCCTACATCTTGCCCAATACCATGCAAGCTAGAAGTCACATGAAGAAAAAGCCAAATCAAGAGAGGAGATGATCTGGAAAAAAAAACAAACTTGGAGTCTAAGAAATAATCAGATGAGTTTTAAACTAAACTAACTAAATAAAGTATATGTGTTCATGTGTGTGTGAAATACAGTAGGAAGGTCAATTAGTAGAAAAGATTTTATGTATCAGTTTAGATACCATAAAGATCATAAAGAAGTAGGGACTAAGTCTGTAATGTCATTTACTTATTTGTAGATAAGTCATTGGTAAGGAAAAACAATCTACCAATGAGGGTAGGTGCTTTTAAAAAAATTGTAATTTATAATCTTGAAGAGCTGCCAAAAACATTGACAATGCTTTCCCATGGTCACGTGAATTTTGGATCAGAAAAACACAGTCAAAAAAAGGTTAATAGGAAGTTAAAAACCTACGATTAGTAGGGGAATTGCAACAGAGAACTAGAGTCGGAAATCAAGAGAAAATATTTGGGTGAAAATGAATGGAAGCAGAAAAAGGCTATGATGTCAGGAGAGGATAATAGATAGTGTGGAAAGAAAGAGCCAAGAAATTATGTGTTTGGTAAGTAAATCACAAGTCTAGGACAGAGAAATGATATAGTAGTGATGGGGAAGGGGAACTTCAATTATTGACTTCTGCAGGCGCTCTCTTTCAATCCTAAGTATAGCATTTATAACATCTTCCTTACTTGTCTTAAGGACAATTTCATCACTTAAAATATAGAGGGATAAACAAGGGGATATTCTTTTCTTCATATGAATTTCACCAGCAAGAAGAAACTTGTTGTTGACAAGGAAATCATAGGGACTTTGAGAGAGAGAGAGAGAGAAGAAAGAGAGAGAGAGAGAGAGAGAGAGAGAGAGAAAGAGAGAGAGAGAGAGAGAAGAAAGAGAGAGAGAGAGAGAGAGAGAGAGGAGAGAGAGAGAGAGAGAGAGAGAGAGAGAGAACATGATCATTCCATCTTAGGATCTGTCATAGAAGAGAAGAAAGTCAGATTTTAGCCATCTAGATTTTAGCATGGCAGGTTTCAAAGAAAGAAAGAATTCAGAGGAAGAATAAGTAGGATTCTATAGTCTAAAATAAGTTATCTCAGGAGCGATGGGAAACTGTGAAGACTGACATTTGGGAGACACAAAGAGAGACAAATTCAATAAAGAAAAGGAGCGTTGTTTAAAGAAACTAATGTAAATGCACAGAGAATTCATTGGCTGACTTAAAAAAAGGAATATGAAAGCAAAGACAAGTAATTGAACATAAATAGCAATACCGTCTTCTTTTGAGAGAAACTATATATTTGGCAAATGATTAAAATGTGTGTGTGTTTATGGGTTTGAAAGATAGTGGAGAATGAAGGGAGACTATGATTTCAGTGGTAATTTCCTTAACAAAAATAGGCAAATTGAGAACAAGAGTTGCTTTTGGAACTCTTTATGATTTATAATGAAATAAATAGACTGCATCCATACTGATCTGTTCCCCACAGTGATGATAGAGGAACCTACTCCTTCCATCCCAATTTGTCGCTATCATTTCAATGCACAATTCTGTAATAAAGTGATGTCTCTTAAGGTGGAGTTGGAAATAATAGCTGGACTCCACCAAATACATAACAAAAGATCAGATTTGGGGATCGACTTCCAAGGCATCTTAAAGATGGGAATATTCCAGAGGAACGAACAAGCTCCCAGATGGCATTTAAAGGACTGAACAATCTGTCTCTTGTCTATCTTTCTAGAGTTATTTCATGTTACACCCCCTCACACACTCTGTGTTCCAGTAAAACGGGTCTGTTCCCTCCTCTGTCATACTCAATATTCTATTTCCCGACTCCCTGCCTTTGTCTGTTCCCCATGCCTAAAATTCCAGAATCCTTAAAAGTTCCATTTTTAAGAAACTTGCATGAAACATTTCCTAATTCTTCCTGATCTTCAATATTCTTCCCCATTCCCCACCCCAATGTGTATGTTTAATTTATATGGGTTTATATTTTTTCCAGAGTTTGAACTAAGGCTTTTGAGAGTAGAGATAGTTTCTGTTTTGTGTTTATATCCCTATGCCTAATAACACAGTGCTTTGGACATAGTAGGGCATTTATTGTAATGAAGCTAATGAATTTTTTGCATATATTTAAAATTTTAAGGTAATTAAGAAGGCACAAAAAACTATTGATCTGTACATTGGATTTCTCAGCTCTATACCATCTTTAATACAATAATCTATGTCATATTGAAAGGATCCTTGATGAAAAGTTTATAAGAAAACTTTGAAAAATCATATTGGTGACTTTTGTATTTACATTATTTCTAAATATGTCATGTCTTCCCCTATCCAATGAACCTTTCTTTGTAACAAAGAAAAAAAAATCAGCAGGAGAAGGTAGGTAGCACAGTGGATAGAGCACTAGTCCTGAAGTCAGGAGGACCTGAGTTCAAATTTGATCTCAGATACTTAACACTTCCTGGCTGTGTGATGCTGGGTAAGTCACTTAATCCCATTTGTCTCAGCAAAAAAAAAAAAAAAAAAAAAAAAAAATTAGCAAATTCAATGACATATTAACCACATCTGCAAACATTTCATAGCCAGAGTTCAAAGTTCTTCAACAAAAAGAGGAGGCTACATTTTCTCACCTTTTCTCCTTAGATGAGCTTGGTAATTATTATTGCATTATATTTATTTTTCTTTGTTATTCTACCATTGTTATTACTTTTTACTGTTTTCTTGGTTCTGTTTATTTCATTCTTCATCGGTTCAAAGAATTCTTCCCATGTTTCTATGAATTTCTCATTTTCTTAATTTTTAAAGTACAATACTATTCTATCATATATATGTTATAATTTGTTTAGTTAATTATCTATCTTGTTTCTAGCACTTTGCTACTATAAAAGTGCCACTTTTTAATATTTTGATAAGTGGGGGGTATATATTTTTAACTTTATCTTGGACGTTATCTAGCAAGAAGATTTCTCAAAAGATATGGATATTTAATTTACTTAAAAATGTATTATTATAAATTATTGTCCAAAATGGCTGGAGGAAGAATTAATTCACTAATCAAAATTCTGAAAAGTGCACACATTCTTTTCATCTATTAAAGTGACCTTTTGCACAAATTGATTTCAAACATAATATATGAGGAATAATTCTGCCCTATGTTATTTTATTCAGACCACTTTCTAATAATTACAGTTGTTATTTTTCAAGAGAGATCTTTTTCCAAGTAATTTATGTTCCTGGGCTTTTGGATTTGATTTTTTCCCCTGATTTTTATTTTCCTATTTGTTTTCACTAATCATCTTATTCTGTATGACAATTATTAAATTATTAGCCTCATTAACCAGAAAGCTGTGAAAGCTGAAGCTTAGATATGCTAAATAACTTTGTGTCTATGGAATCCTGGCTAGAAAATTTTCAAAGTCAAAAATGTAGCATTTATTTTCCTGACTCCAGGATTAATAATTTGTCAACTAAACTCTATGGCTTCCCTTCTAGAATGGATTCATACTTGCACTAACAGGAATTAAGATCTCTTTCTCTTTTCTTAGAGATTTCCCTTTCTTTCATCTCCCCAAACTACAGTACTCTTCTGAGCCTGGCACCAGTAAACAGTGAAAGCCTTAGGGTTCAACAGGCAATTAAAGTATTGTAGCACTGAATTGCCTTATTGCTAGCTGGTCTCTTTGGTTTCCTCTTTTCTTATCAGTTACTTTGCTTTTGATATTATCTCTTTCAGTATCTATCTAGCACTCTGCTCCTTATATGTTTAGGGGGTGGAGTGCAATGAGTCTAAGACTTTTAATTAGAATACCCTTTTCATTAGTGGGAGGAAAAGTGGTCAAGTAAGTTCTTCCTTGTAGAAAATCTTCAGCAAAAAGAGTCACGTTAGGTGAAATGGAAGGAACATTTTATTTTTTTAAATATCTTTTTATTTATACGTTATATGCATGGGTAATTTTACAGCACTGACAATTGCCAAACCGTTTGTTCCACTTTTCCCCCTCCTTCCCTCCATTCCCTCCCCCTGATGGCAGGTTGACCAATACATGTTAAATATGTTAAAATATAAATTAAAAATAAGTATATATGTCTTTTTTTAAAAAAAATTTTTATTTAATAATTACATTATATTGACACTCATTTCTGTTCCGAATTTTTTTTCCCCTCCCTCCCTCCACCCCCTCCCCTAGATGGCAAGCAGTCCTTTATATGTTGGATATGTTGCAGTATATCCTAGATACAATATATGTTTGCAGAACCGAACAGTTCTCTTGTTGCGTAGGGAGAATTGGATTCAGAAGGTATAAATAATCCGGGAAGAAAAACAAAAATGCAGATAGTTCACATTCGTTTCCCAGTGTTCTTTCTTTGGGTGTAGCTGCTTTTGTCCGTCATTTATCAATTGAAACTCAGGTCTCTTTGTCAAAGAAATCCACTTCCATCAAAATATGTCCTCATACAATATCGTTGTCGAAGTGTATAATGATCTCCTGGTTCTGCTCATTTCACTTAGCATCAGTTCATGTAGGTCTCTCCAAGCCTCTCTGTATTCATCCTGCTGGTCATTTCTTACAGAACAATAATATTCCATAACATTCATATACCACAATTTACCCAGCCATTCTCCAATTGATGGGCATCCATTCATTTTCCAGTTTCTAGCCACTACAAACAGGGCTGCTACAAACATTTTGGCACATACAGGTCCCTTTCCCTTCTTTAGTATTTCTTTGGGATATAAGCCCAATAGAAACACTGCTGGATCAAAGGATATGCACATTTTGATAATTTTTTGGGCATAATTCCAGATTGCTCTCCAGAATGGTTGGATTCGTTCACAACTCCACCAACAATGCATTAGTGTCCCAGTTTTCCCGCATCCCCTCCAACATTCATCATTATTTTTTCCTGTCATCTTAGCCAATCTGACAGGTGTGTAGTGGTATCTCAGAGTTGTCTTAATTTGCATTTCTCTGATCAATAATGATTTGGAACACTCTTTCATATGAGTGGTAATAGTTTCAATCTCATCCTCTGAAAATTGTCTGTTCATATCCTTTGACCATTTATCAATTGGAGAATGGCTTGATTTCTTATAAATTTGAGTCAGTTCTCGATATATTTTGGAAATGAGGCCTTTATCAGAACCTTTAACTGTGAAAATGTTTTCCCAGTTTGTTGCTTCCCTTCTAATCTTGTTTGCATTAGTTTTATTTGTACAAAAGCTTTTTAATTTGATGTAATCGAAATTTTCTATTCTGTGATCAGTAATGGTCTCTAGTTCATCTTTGGTCACAAATTTCTTTCTCCTCCACAAGTCTGAGAGATAAACTATTCTATGTTCCTCTAATTTATTTATAGTCTCGTTCTTTATGCCTAGGTCATAGACCCATTTTGATCTTATCTTGGTATATGGTGTTAAGTGTGGGTCCATGCCTAATTTCTGCCATACTAATTTCCAATTATCCCAGCAGTTTTTATCAAATAATGAATTCTTTTCCCAGAAGTTAGGGGCTTTGGGTTTGTCAAACACTAGATTGCTATAATTGACTATTCTGTCTTGTGAGCCTAGCCTTTTCCACTGATCCACTAATCTATTTCTTAGCCAATACCAAATGGTTTTGGTGACTGCTGCTTTATAATATAATTTTAGATCAGGTACAGCTAGGCCACCTTCATTTGATTTTTTTTTCATTAATTCCCTTGAGATTCTCGACTTTTTATTGTTCCATATGAATTTTGTTGTTATTTTTTCTAGATCAATAAAATATTTTCTTGGAAGTCTGATTGGTATAGCACTAAATAAATAGATTAGTTTAGGGAGTATTGTCATCTTTATTATGTTCGCTCGGCCGATCCAAGAGCACTTAATATTTTTCCAATTATTTAAGTCTGACTTTATTTGTGTGGAGACTTTTTTATAATTTTGCTCATATAATTCCTGACTTTCCTTTGGTAGATAGATTCCCAAATATTTTATGGTATCAACAGTTATTCTGAATGGAATTTCTCTTTGTATCTCTTGCTGTTGGGTTTTGTTGGTGATGTATAAAAATGCTGAGGATTTTTGCAGGCTGTATTAACAGAATACAAATGCTAGCAGATCCTACAAGGTTGGAAGGGTTCTAGTGCAAACTACTGAGTATGTATTCCCTAAGGGCCTGCCAACTAAATATGTGGAAAGATTCATTAACAGAATGTTAGTTGTTTTTGTTACAGCCAAAGCAAATTACAACAACCATTTACCAACATGTAGGGGAACTGGGATCAATGTCTGTGGAGGAAATACTAGGGGATATAATTAAGGATTCTGAAAGTACTGAAGTGTGTTTACATCCTTGCATGGATAACTATGTGAATTTAACATTACAATATGTTGACCAAGTTTGGACTAGAGAGGGAGAACCATGACAACTAGCCACTGACATAATTAGGACTCTTCATGTCACATTTCATGCTTTTCTGAATATTAGGGTAGAACTGAAGAGAGGAGATCTTGAGAGGCAAATAATTAAGAGGAAGATCAAATTTTATGGTCTTTTGACCACAAATCAGGTTCCCTCTGGACTCATCCATCACTCTCCATTTTTCTTGTACTATCACGAACCAATTTCATGCTACAAACTTTTTTCCTTCCTTCCTTCCTTCCTTCCTTCCTTCCTTCCTTCCTTCCTTCCTTCCTTCCTTCCTACCTACCATCTTCCTTATTTTCTTCCTTCCTTTCTTTTTTCACCCAAAAGCTCAACTTAGCCAAACAATTTTGACTACTCACTCAAAATAAAAACAAACATTTATTTCTAAATCAGTTACTGCATTTTTTCCTTTCTTGTCCTCAAGGTCATCCAAGAATGGAGGCAAACAGTAGCTGTTTTTAATTCTCTTGCCTTCTTTTTAGAGACATAGAACAGAACTTTAGGTTCTTTGTCAGGTGTTTCTTTGACTAAATGTGTGGCTATGGGACAATGGCAATAATAATTACAATATTAAATAATATTCATGTAAATTCACCATCAAAATATTTTTCTCACAGCCACTAATAATTAACAAAATTATTGCTAATAACTGCTGTTTTAAAGAATTTGAGCCCCACACATCTATCTTAAATAAGTATTACAAGTATTGCTATTCCCATTTAACAAATGAGGAAACTGAAGCTCAGAGAGATTATATGATGTGCTCAATTAATGGTGTTAATGCTGAGACACTGAAAGGGATTTTAAAAGTCACTTAATCCAATCCTCTTAGTGTACAGATGAAAAATAAGAAGAGAAGTGACTTATCAAAGTTTGATGTGTATGTCTGGGTGCTCTGCACACAAGAATAAGGTACTCCATTCCCTCCCTCACTTTTTTGGAAGGGGAGGATGTTGAACATGTAGACATGGGTCTTCAAAAGCTTTATTAGTTAAGCACAAACTCTATCAGGTCCTAATAAGTTGGAAAAGTTCAACAATTGTATGCTTTCTGTGGAGTCTGCAGGATCAAGCCAGCAAAGTGTGACCCATCTCCCCAGCAGGTTGACCAAAGAGCAATGCATTGTTCAATTATAGAGGCTCACCTGCTACTCTGCATCAGAGAGGCTGCTTATCTGTGTCAGCAGAGAAAAAAATCCACCTTGGTATCTTCATGGATTTTGTTGAAGTTTATGTCAGTGAATACGAGTTTTCTTGTCTTGTTCTTGTTCTTCTTTATTTTTGGCACAAACCATAGACTAGCACTGAGCTAATAGATGCTAAATAAATATTGAATAATTGCCCACCCTTTCCACATGACCTCTTCCTCTCCTAAAATTTCATCGTTCACTTCCACTTCCCCTCATTTTGCCCATCGCACTACCCTGCAACTCTACCTCTTGTTGTTGTTTGTCCTTCATTCTCAAGGAGGATTGTGGAATCCAAAAGGCGAAGCTCTAACTTGCAAGTGAATTGGATTTAAGTGAGGGAGGGCTGTGCAAAATCAAATTCGCTTTCTCTTCTGGAGTCATCTGGGTCAATGGCAAGATAGAGATCAAGATAATTGATGATGGCCTTGAATTCAGTAGAGACCTTGGCCTATACCTCAGTTAGTTGGGAAGACATTCCTAGAGGAGTAAGGAAGGGTTTTTATAACTCTCATTCCCATCCACCTCCCCCAAATAGTATCTCGCATAGCGTTGTATATACAGTTGGTATTTAATATTTGTTTTAACATCAGCTTAACAAAGACTGTATATATTCTGTCTTAGAGAGGGAATAGAGTGTCGGAGAAAAGAATCTAACATCATCTAGAGTGAGTGAGCTATTATGGCAAAAGACACTCTAAGGCAAAAGAAAAGTCTAAGAAAACCTTTTTTCCCCCCTGAGAGAGTGAGTTAATTGTCAATGAGAAAATATTTAAAGAGCTATTTTGAAAATACTATTTAATTCTTATTGTGCCAAGAGATATTATGAAAGGATTGCCTGAGAGACTTGAATAACCATCCCGAGGTAATTGAGTTTCTAGACTGGAGTAGGAGTCACACTGGTATTACTATTGACAGCATTCTATTCATTTTATCCTTATTCTGTTTTTTTGAAGAGCACAGAACTTTAATCACATTTACATAACAATGATGCATTATAATTCATTAAATTATTGTCTTTTATTATTATTTGTTGTAATAAATCACAAGGGCAATAACACTGATATTTAAGCACATTGAAATTGTGGAAAAGGCCTAAAAAACTCTGGAAAAAGAAACTTATTTCTCTTTTTTTTCTAGTTTATTTGGAAACTAGAGTTGGGGTGGGGTTCAGAGTTCATTGATTAATTAACAAGGAAGATTTTCATGTATATTAATTTATTAAGATGTATCCATAGCTATACCTTGATTGCCTTCTAGCGTCAATAGAGAATTAACAAGGAAACTAGCCTGTAGCACTTAGAAGCATTAAGCCTAGTATGGTTATTGACTATTGTACATACTATACACTACATGGTCCCAGGCCAACCTATTACTAGGTTCTAGATATTACATGACTTATGACTTTTCTGCCCTGCTCAGTCCCTGAGCCTTATGTCCTGATGCTTTTTGTGAGTCACAAGATCCACAGCTCACACAATTGTTTCCTAATTTTGTAGCATTAGATTCACCAGCTGTAAGAGGGATAGAGAAAAAATCATACTCTTCCCCTCACAGATTCATCTATTGGGTAAAATAGTCAACCCTGCTACTTGATAGCTGTAGGATTCTGGGAAAAACATCTCATAACCTCTCTGGGCTTTAGATATTCTGAAGGCTGAAGTTCTAATAACCCAAATAATTGATTCCAATGAAGAAGAAAATAAGATGCCCAAAGAGATGGATAAGATTCTACAGGGAAGTCATAGATCAACTCAGATTTAAAAGGCTTGAAAGCAAAAGGAGGTAAAAGAGGATGAGCATAAAAGATAGCCATGGTCTTGTAGGAAGAGTGTTGGGAGTGGAAATTTCATTCCATTAGTAGTGGGATTTTAATGGGCAGAGTGAGGGAGAGACAATTCTGGAGCCGGGAGTCCCTTGCAGGAGAGGGCAGACCTGGGTTGGGAAGCATTAAGCTGAAAGTGAAAGAGTTATTGAAAAGCCAGAAAATGAAAGGACACTAAACCCTGGTGAGAGAGAGAGAGGAGAACAGGGAAGGAGCATGGGCTTCTAAAGGAATCATGCTGAGAACTACAAATGATAAAGAAACTGTATCCTATAGTGTCAAAAGCTTTATATAGTTACATAGTTCCCTATCATGTCTTTCCCCATTATGGCATAAGAAATTAAAGGGGGGGCTGCTATTTGGTGTAGTGGAGAGAGCACCAGCCCTGAAGTCAGGAGGACCTGAGTTCAAATCTGGCCTCAGACACTTAACACTTCCTGGCTGTGTGATCTTGGGCAAGTCACTTAATCCCAATTGCCTTAGGAAAAAAAAAGAAAAGGAAAAAAAAAGAAAAAAGAAAAGAAATTACAGGGGAGTTTTGCAGAAGCTGTAGGTATCATGTGAAGGCAAGCAGAAGATACAGAAAAAATTTAGCAACTTAGTATTATTATATAATATCAACATATTTAATATTTAATTTAATATTAAATTAAATTAAATATTTAATATTTAATTTTTTTCACCTATAAAAATTTTTCAATAGCATTTTATTTTCAAAATACATGTAAAGATAGTTTTCAACATTCATTTTTGTAAGACTTTGTGTTCCAAATTTTTCTCCCTTCCCCCTTTAGCCCCCGAGGCAGCAGGTAATCTGATATAGGTTAAATATGTGTCTTGTAGTATAAGAAAAACCAGACCAAAAGGGAAAAACACATATTCTGTGTTTTAATACCATAATAGCTCAGACTTCTTCTTGGGTATGAAGGGGGGGTCAAAAAATTTTCCATAGATTTTCTAGATCATGGGGGATGCCATGCCTTTACAGAGTACTATAATGTGGAAGGAATAATTATACTTCAAGACTGTTCCTCATCTATAAAATGGGGCTAAGAATCCTTGTTCTACGTATCTTATGGGGTTCTTGTGATCAAAAATTGTTATGATGAACTTGAGCTTTATAAATTTGAACTGCTATTATTATAAAAGAAAAGCCTTTTTATGATTCAGGAGGCTCTTTAGGGCAGTCTGTGTTAGTTTTTCTTTTTATATCAATTGTATTTCAAGGTACCCTGGACTCGGTAGATAGATAGGTAGCTCAATATTGCATTTATTTGTTCTAAGCTCTGGGGATACAAATTAAGTTCCTCCCCTCAAGGAGCTTACTTTCTAATAAGAAAAGCTCCCGAGGAGGAGTTGTTGTTATTGTCTCAGTTTCCCCTCAGAGCCACCTGGTTCAGTGGAAATGTCCTTGGTCATAAGGAGACTTGATGAAGACTTTAGCTTAAAAAGGCCAAGATCTCCAATTTCATCCAGGGCCATCTCCAGTCATTTCGAGCTAGAATGGGTGACTGTGGTGAGGAATGGAGAGGGGCTGGGAGGGCTGGGTGTTGAACGAGAGAAGGTGGAAGCTTGCTAGACAGACTTGAGAGACTGGGAGAGCCCAAAGTTGTGGTTTGGAGGGTTAAGAAAAAGGATGAGCATAATGACTGAAATTCAGATAGTAGGCTGAAAAGATGCCCATCCAGGCCCGATAAGATCGTATTCTGTTCTACAGAATTAGTAGAATTTTATAGGAACAGAACGCCAAACAGGAAATTTGGGAAGATATAAAGATACCCAACCCTCCCTTGACTAGCACTCCATGTCCTTCTGGCCCTCTGGCTGACAGTGTTTTCTATTATGATCTCACACATAAGATGATAAGTTCCATTTGGGCGGAGAGTCTATCTTTTCTTTGTCTTTAAATTCCCTGCCTCTAGCTCGTTGCACAGTGCTCTGAAAACCGATTACATGTCTGTAGAGTGTTAAATTAATAGTTGATGAAAAGATGAATGAATGAATGAATCAATCATAAAAACACAGATCGTGAGTGCTGGAAAGGATCCGCCGAGGATACTCTGTCCAACTTATATCTGAATAAGAATCTTCTCTATAATATTCCCAAGAAATGTCTCTCCAGCCTTGACTTGAAGACAATGGAAGGGAGCATTCACTATTTACCAATGTGGGCCATTCTATTTATTCATAGCTCCAATAATTAGAAAGTTTTTCTTCTTTTTCTAACATTAAATTCAGGAAGACCCGAATTTAAATCCAGCCATGGATATTTACTAGTTATGTGACCCTAGACAACTCACTTCACCCTGTTTTCCTCAGTTTCTCCATCTCTAAAATGAACTGGCAAGGAAATGGCAAGTCTCTTCATTCCAGGATCTTTGCCAAGAAAACCCCAAATGGACTAAGAGTCACTGTTAAAACAACTGAACAACAACTACAGCAACAATAACAATAACAGCATTGTTGTTCTATCCTCTGAGGTCAAGCAGATAAATGTAATCTCCCTCTCTTTCATAGGATCACCATTCAGTTACTTGAAAACGGACAGCTTGTCTTTGGTGATCTCCTCTGGCAGTCTCCTTTGGGGTCTCCTGACACCCCATTTTCTTTTTTCCAATTTTCTTCATCACTGACTCATTATAGTAAGAGCTAGAGATTCTTTGCCATCCTGGAAACTCTCTTCTGGACGTTCCACAAAGTATCGATGTGCTTCCTGAAAATGGGATTCCCAGGCCTGAACACATTGCTCTAGATGGAGTTTAACCGGAGTGAACAGAGAGGAACTCTTACCTTCTTAATCTCATCTTCTGCTGTTATTTCTTAACACACCTTTGATGGGTGAACAAATAAATGAATTAATGAATGAAGTATCCTGGCCTTGGATTGTAGGATCCCTGCCCCCTGTGATTGGGAGCTCAGCTAAGATATGGTGGAGAATTAATTTGCAGTAAATCCATAAATCCAATAATGAAATGACTTTGTGCAAGACACTGTGCTAGGTGTAGAAGATAAGAATACCAAATGAATAATAGATACTAAACCCTGTCAATTCTATCTCATCAATATTTCTCACTTACAGTCACCTGTTTCCATGACTTTACTCAGATGGCTGTGGCTCAGTTCGGACCCCAGGTATATGTTACCTGGACTATTGCAGGAGCCACCTAATTGTACTAGCAGCCTCCTCTACAATCAGTGAAGAGCTGACACTCTCTTGAAGGGTTGCTGAGTGAATACATGATGGTTGGAGGAGGAAAGAACAAGAATTTAGAATTATGGAGACCAGGAGATGATACATGAACTGAGACTTAGAGAAGCTCAATTTCCTGAGAGATAGAAACAAGGAGAGAGGACATGTAGGGAGACCTGGGGGTTTCCTGGGCAAAGGTAGGGAGATGAGAGATGGAGCGACATATTTGGGGAAGAGCTAGTGGGCCCCTTTAGTTATAGCATAGAGAAACGTTGGACACATCTAGAAAGGTGGGCTAAAGCTGAATTTTGAAGGGCTTTCAATGTCAAATAGAGGACTTCAGATTTTCTTCTAGACAACAGAGAACTTTGGAAGCTGCTTGAGTCAGGGAATGATAATGTCAGATTTGTGTTTTAGCAAGGCTATGTGGTGCAGTGATTAGAGATCTGGGCTTGGAAATAGGCTATTAGATTGAACAATTAAGAGATCTTTGTTAACTGTAGAAAACAGTTTCAGTTGAGTGATATGATGAGAAGCCAAATTGAAAAGGTTGAGGATGGAGAGAACAAGAAATGAAGGCAAGCTGTTTAAAGTATGTTTTGAAAGATATTTGACTGTGAAAAGAGGTGAGATATAGAGTGATAGTTTGAGGGTATAGGAGGTCAAGCGAGGGGTATTTTTGGATGGGAAAATCTTGAGATATTTGGAGGCAACTGGAAAGAAGACAGAAGGCAAAAAAGTTTAGGGGAGAGAGAGAGAGAGAGGAGAGAGAGAGAGAGAGAGAGAGAGAGAGAGAGAGAAGAGGAGTGATTGAGGGAGGAAGGAAGGGAAAGAGAGAGAGATGCTGCAATAAACTCAAACCACCTCCCACTGGTAAGAACCGGACTGTTAAGTTTTCAGTGTCATTATTTTATTGTCTAGATTTAAGAAAGTGATAGAAAAATGTTAATGATGAAGATTAAATGTAAAAGTGTGAGATGAATAATTTTTCCCAGAGAGCCTGTTGTTAAACAGTTGTCAGCAGAGCCCTGTGTATAACTCTCTCCTCTGTTTGTCTTTGTTCCTGTCTCTTTCTCTTTCTTCTCTTCCTGTCCTTTTCCTTTCTCTCTCTCTCTCTCTCTCTCTTTCTCTCTTTCCCCACCTCCTCTTTTTTCTCTCTCCTCTCTGTTTGTCTCTGTTTCTTTGTCTCTCTTAAGGAAAATCACAGTTTTCCTCTCTGTAAAATGGAGTTGATGAGAGTGGCCTTTAAGACTGCTGTGTATGAAGTTCTTTGCAAACCATAAAGCCCTGTAGAAATGTGTGTTGTTTACATGATTGTTATTTTTATCATAGCGAGGGATAGAAAACCAGATGTTGATGATAAGTTCCGGGGCACTGTGATCCTTCTGAGGGGCAGAGGTGGAATAAGAATACAGAATGTAGCAACTGAGCAAAGTTAATAAATAGGAAAGCATAAACATATAGATCGAAGATCCCAAATGTAAGAGCAAGGGAAGAGATGGAGAGGAAAAATATTTTTCCAGTATAATGGACTTCTGGAGAAGGGGAAACGGTTATAGGATTTTAGGATGATGGATTTAGAATTGGAATAGAGCTAAGAGGTCATAGACTCCAAAACTCTTTCCCATTGTACAAATGAGAAGCTGAGGCCTTTCAAGTGAAGTGATTTTTTTCCAAGTCATACAGGAAATGCTAGAGCAGAAATTTGAACCTAGATTTTCTGATTCCAAACCTAGATTTTCCATGATACCATGATGATTTTAGGAGGATATCAATAAAAAGCAACCACTACTAAGAGGTGAAAGAAGAAAAAAAGGGAGAAAGATATTTTTGATCAGAGAAATTTCCTAGTAAACCTCAAATAACACCGGAATAAAGGAAACAATTCTGCATTTCCTTCCTGTGATTCTCTTAGTCACCCTCATATAAACCTTTCAAAAGATGGTCAAAGGGTATAAACAGGCAGCTTTCAGATGAAGAAATCAAAGCTGTCTCTAGGCATATGGAGAAATTTCTAAATCACCACTTCCCACTTATCACATTGACTAATATAACAAAAACGAAAGTGATAAATGTTGGAGAGGATGTAGGAAAATTGGGATCTTAATTCATTGTTTGTGGAGTTGTCAAGTGATCCAACCGTTCTGGAGAGCAATTTGGAACTGTGTCCAAAGAACAACCAAACTGTGGTTATGTTCTGATTCAGAAAGACCACTACTAGGTCTATATCCCAAAGAGATATTAAAGCAGAAAAAGGACGTGCACATGCAAAAATAGAGCAATCCTTTTCATGGCGGCAAAATAGTGGAAAATGAATGCTATGGTGTGATCCACCCTCAGTTCCCACAGTCTCTGTCTGTGTACACAGGGCTCTCTTCATCCCAAGATCATTGGAACTGTCCTGAATCATCTCATTTTTCTGCCTCTTCTCCAAGCTAGCTTGGTTTCCCCTCCAGATATGCTGTTTTACGTGAACATTTACTACATGGGCTAAATACCTAGAATTTGCTCAGTTAGAGCTTTCTCATCTTAGTTCCCATGTCAGAGACTGACAGATCCTTGCTCTGTGACAGTTTATGGATGACAGCAGAAAATTAGCTGCCAGATTTCTGGGACATAGATTTGTAAGAACATATGCCTGGAGATTATTTATGACAGTGATGGTCCCTGGTGGAGCAGGGCCATTCTCTTCCACGGGGGAATGTTCACCAGAACGGCAAGGAAACCACCATCTGCAATCTACATTCAAAATCTCTCTGCCCCAAATCCAATTTTTAAAAATTCAAGCCCATTTGCCTCTTTTTCTATTATTTGCATCAGCCTTGTAGGAAGGATATGTTTTTTTTTTTTTTTTGGTTGTTGTTGATCCCTCATTCTTGAAGAGGACCAATGACATCATGAAGATCCTGTCTTGACTTGTAAGTGATTTACCATACTACACAGCCCAGCACCAACACAAATGCTTGAGAAACACCATCTGCTTCATAGAGACCTTGCCCTGCTCTTTTCTTCCTTCTGTCAACAATAGCAACTTACCAAATTCCCTTTCTCTCTCCTCCTTCATCCTTTTTCTCCTCTCTCTCTCTCTCTCTCTCTGTCTCTCTTTCCCTCTTTCTCTCCTCTTTTTTCTTTCTTTCTTTCTTTCTTTCTTTCTTTCTTTCTTTCTTTCTTTCTTTCTTTCTTTCTTTCTTTCTTTCTTTCTTTCTTTCTTTCTTTCTTTCTTTCTTTCTTTCTTTCTTTCTTTCTTTCTTTCTTTCTTTCTTTCTTTCTTTCTTTCTTTCTTTCTTTCTTTCTTTCTTTCTTTCTTTCTTTCTTTCTTTCTTTCTTTCTTTCTTTCTTTCTTTCTTTCTTTCTTTCTTTCTTTCTTTCTTTCTTTCTTTCTTTCTTTCTTTCTTTCTTTCTTTCTTTCTTTCTTTCTTTCTTTCTTTCTTTCTTTCTTTCTTTCTTTCTTTCTTTCTTTCTTTCTTTCTTTCTTTCTTTCTTTCTTTCTTTCTTTCTTTCTTTCTTTCTTTCTTTCTTTCTTTCTTTCTTTCTTTCTTTCTTTCTTTCTTTCTTTCTTTCTTTCTTTCTTTCTTTCTTTCTTTCTTTCTTTCTTTCTTTCTTTCTTTCTTCCTTCCTTCCTTCCTTCCTTCTTCCTTCCTTCCTTCCTTCTTCCTTCCTTCCTTCTTCCTTCCTTCCTTCTTCCTTCCTTCCTTCTTCCTTCCTTCCTTCTTCCTTCCTTCCTTCTTCCTTCCTTCCTTCCTTCTTCCTTCCTTCCTTCTTCCTTCCTTCCTTCTTCCTTCCTTCCTTCCTTCCTTCCTTCTTCCTTCCTTCCTTCCTTCCTTCTTCCTTCCTTCCTTCTTCCTTCCTTCCTTCCTTCCTTCTTCCTTCCTTCCTTCTTCCTTCCTTCCTTCTTCCTTCCTTCCTTCTTCCTTCCTTCCTTCCTTCCTTCTTCCTTCCTTCCTTCCTTCCTTCCTTCCTTCCTTCTTCCTTCCTTCCTTCTTCCTTCCTTCCTTCCTTCCTCAGGAATGGAGTGCAAGGGGAGGATGGGCTAAAGAGACAATTTCTTTTAATGGAAAGAGCCTGGAATCGGTTCTGAAAGGTGATGAGCAATCCCAGCTTTCCTGTGAAGGAGCTGTGTGGCTTTGGGACTATCCCTTTTTTCTGGGCTACGGTGAGCAGGTCTGTACCTGGATCAGCCTGGATCTTTAAACTTCTATATGGACATTACCTTGCAGGATTACAGATGACAGAACACCAATAACAAAGTTATTATTTAGATAACATTTATTTAGATTTAGATAACTATATTTAGTTATCTAAGCTAAATTTCTTAATTGGGTAATCAAATCTGAACACTTTACATTCTTAATTTGCAAAATGTGGAGAAAAGAAAGGGGAATCATCCACAGAGATTAAAATTGTGGAGGTGAGGTGTTTAGGGGAAAAAAAAAACCCTCCAAAATGGAAAAGATCCCAGGGCCAGCTAGTCTAGACTATAACTAAATAAAATTAGCCTTGGGGTAGCTACCAGAAGTCATGTGTAGTCTTCATTTGAAGCTCTCTAAAGTTGGGACTCCACTACCTGTGAAGGGAGCTCATTCCCTTTTGAGATAGCCCTGGTTGTATGGTTTTTCCTTGACTTCAAGCTTTAATCTGCTGCTTTTCAACTTCTTCCACCCATTGTTCTTGGTTCTTTCCTCCCAGGGCAAGCAGGGCAGCTCAGATCTTCCTTCCATGTCATAATCCTTCAGATATCTGAGGTCAGCTATCTCTTCCTAAGTTTTCTTTTTTTCCAGGCTAGATATTTCTGGCTCCTGCAAGTAATATGGCCCCATGACAAGGTCCTCCTCTTGAGTTCTCCTGGATGCTCTCCAGTTTATGAACATCCTTCCCAGAATGCAGTGCTCAGAACTGGACACAAGCCTCCAGAAGTGGGAGAGAGAGGAATGGATTTGGGGGCACCTTCTAGGCTGTCTCATCCGGTGTCCAGACCCCTAAGCAAAACTCGACTTTTGAGACTGAGCTTCTGAACAGTTATTCCCCTTTTCTCCACAGACCCCTGCCTCTCGTGGCTGCTTGGAGATGCTCATTCCCTTTGGATCATGACAAAGGTGTTTGTTCTGAATCCCCAGACTCCCCCTGCTTGTCCCTGACCATTTGGTCCCTTCTTTAGGGACACAACCATTACATAAAAATCTCTGACAAAGAGCAAGATTTCATTGCTGCTCTTCTGTTCCTAAGAGACAGTGTCACAGTGGATAAAGGGCCAGACTTGGAGAATCCTCCCTCTCTTTCATAGCAGCTGGGGGCCATAGGCTGGGCAAGAACCTCTCACTGCCCTAGGCAGCTCTCCAAACCTCTAAGTTCCAGATAACTCGCTGAGATGTATCGGGGAAGGGAATTTCCATGCTGGGAGGCCCTGAAAACAACGAAATGATCGGTTCTGACGAAAGGGAAAAAACAATCCGTCCATGCAGGGCTCCGGGGACTTTACCCTCCAGAGGAAATAACTGGCCAATGCAGACAACAGCCAGGTTAATGGGTTCCTCCCCTCCCCCCGGACTGATTAAATGAGTCTGTTGTTTTGGTGTCACTGAGACAGCCTCAGACAAATGAGGGTACAAAGCAGAAAAACAAACCACCCGGATTCCCTTCAGTACCGGTGAGGATGCTGGGAAGAGACTCTAAGACTTAATGAAACCAAATCCAATTCTGGAGATGATGGATCTGCTCTCCCGGCTCTTTTAGTGGAACGTGGGGCCTCTGTTTGCCTTAAAGTCTCCTGAAAGTAGCCCTGAGCCAATGGGCAGGTGGGAGCCGGGGAGGGGGTTATTTCCAAATATACTCATATTATGCTTATGGGGCCTTCATATGGAACCAGCTTTTTTCCATTAGAAGTCTTCCTATCTTTGTCCCCAATGCGTCTGAGAGTCTCAACAACCTGGGGAGTAAGCAGCAATATTCCTATTATTCGAATAGACTCTAAAAGGTGAAAGGGATTTTTCCAAGGTCGCACACCTACTATGTAACAGGGCCCTATGACTGGGGGCTCAAAGCAAAGCCAGTTCTCTTTCCTCCTAACAGAACGTAAGCTTCTCGGGGGGAGGGATGTTTTTCTGGGAATTCTGGGGATATTTTTGGCCCCAGTGCTTAGCAAAATGCTTGGGACATAGCATTAATAATTTTTTAAAAGATCGTCCAATTCAGGCTGCCTTTCAGTTGATAAGTAGGAAAGAAGGAATACCAATCAGCTTTCCAGACTCTAAATATCCTTTCTCTTCATTTTCTCTCCTGCCCTCCCTCCTTCCTTCCCTCTTTCTTTCCTCCCTCCCTCCCTCCCTCCCTCCCTCCCTCCCTCCCTCCCTCCCTCCTTCCCTCCCTTTCTTCCTTCCTTCCTTCTTTCCTTCCTTCCTTCCTTCCTTCCTTCCTTCCTTCCTTCCTTCCTTCCTCCCTTCCTCCCTCCCTCCTTCCCTCCCTTTCTTCCTTCCACTTAAGGAAGCTAGACTCTGAGCATTTCACCTATTCCTCCCTAATAGACCCTTTTTCTTTGGAACCAAGCATGATGTCTATATCATTTTGAATCCCAATGGGAACCCAGTATTTAAAGGGAAGAGACTCTTTGGCTCATTAAACACCCATCCAAGTGTCATCAGGACACATTATTTAGAGCTTTAAATTTAGGTCCGTGTTCAGGGTTTCTTCAAAAGGGTGAGTAGAAAAATACTCAGCATATACTATCATTCAGGTATGGCACAGGTGCTTATTTGCTATCCACAAAAGAAATGTTAAAAACAAAATATTTTTACAAACACACTTTGACAATAAAAATTAAGGTAAATGAAGAGCGAGCTAATTACCTGGTAAGACTCAGCCCCGAAAGTGATGCTTAAAAGCATCTAAGCATCCCCCAGAGTGCAGTACTCACCACATGAAAGAACTCAAACAAGGGACTGAACAGGAAGCTCTCTCCTTTGCAAAGGTCCAATGAGTCACTGGCTCCTCTGACTGAGCAGACAATGAGGGAATCATTTCATGATAGAAATCTCTCAAGGCCTTTAGTGCTAAACTACCGCATGCCCAAAAGCAGCCAAGGATTTCATCTCTGATGCATTCAGTGATGAGTCACCATGTCTCATAGTTCCTAAAAGTTTCTAGTGAAGCTCCAGGTATATACTCCTCAGGATAGTCCCATATGTTAATTCACCTCCTGCTGCATTCCTTCCCTCCTTCCTTCCTCTCTTCCTTCCCTCCTTCTTTCCCTCCTTCCTTTCTCCCTTCCTTCCCTCTTTCCTTCCCTCCTTCCTTCCTCTTTCCCTCCCTCCTTCCTTCCTTCCTTCCTTCCTTCCTTCCTTCTTCCTTCCTTCTTCCTTCCTTCCTTCCTTCCTTCCTTCCTTCCTTCCTTCCTTCCTTCCTTCCTTCCTTCCTTCCTTCCTTCCTTCCTTCCTTCCTTCCTTCCTTCCTTCCTTCTTCCTTCCTTCCCTCCTTTCCTCCTTCTTTCCCTCTCTCCCTCCCTCCTTCCTTCCTTCCCAACTTTCTTCTACTTATCTCTCTTTTCTTCCTTTCTTAGTTAAGCCATAAGTTGGTATGTTTCCCATCACACATTTCAGTCATTAAAAATAGTGTTATGATAATCTGTATTGATCAGGGAGGGTGGAAATAGATACAGAAAGGCTCCCGGCAATGGTCCACAGAGGAAATAAGCAGGAAGTTATGTCACAATATACTATGTCTCCCTTCTTTAGCAACTTCCAAAGCCCTGCTTATAAACCAATTTCCTTATTCTAGGCAACACAAACTGGTTTTCTGTTCTTAGACATGAGGGGAGCAGATTTTGAGGAATATGTGCCAGCCCATTCAATCACACAAGAGAGTGATGGACTTCTCTGTTCGGGTGGCTCAGTGACCCTTCCTGTGGTATTGTACAACTGTCTTTGATGCACTAAAAACCTGGTTGTCTAAAATAAGGAAGGACAGGCAGCAAGCCTGCCAGGTACACCAAACCAAAGCCTGGCTTGCCTAGTGCTGGGTTTTAATAATAATAACCTGATTCTCTAAAGTAAGGAAGATCAGGTACCTCAAACAGAACCCAAAGCCAGGCCTTGCCTAGTTTTACAAACTTGTAGTGAGGAAGCATTTTCTTAATGCAAACAGATTCCAATCATCTTTCTTTCCAACTATGTCACGCGTGATCTCACCCTAGACTAGGGCTTCTTGGGTATATTTACAAGCCCCTGATACTTCGGGGTCCTACAGGGAATAAGAGGCGGCTTTTGCTCAGTCCATACCTATTTTTTTCTCATAGTGGTTTACCATCTTCCTTCCTCTGCCCTCACTTCTCATCTCCAATCAGTTATCATTTCTGGCTTTGTTTCTTCTCTTTTCCCATGGCAACCATCCTAGCAAAGGCTCCTTCCATTATACCTTAACTAGATAATCACAATGTCTTGTTCCGAAGTCTCATGGCCTCCATGACTTACTACAGACCACTGTTATCATCTCTGGGCACATGTGCAGTCATGTTATTCCTTTGTACATAAACTCCCTGTTGCCTCAGGCCCTTCTGCCTGGCATTAAGCCAATAAATATTTATTAAGCACCTACTATGTGTTAGACACTCTACTGAGCACTGAGGGTTAAATTATTAAAAAGAAACACAATCCTGGTCCTCAAAGAACTTACAAATCTCCTGGAGGGAGATGACACTAAGAGGAGCCAGGGAGGGAGAGGGCCATCTTGTCCCATGGATTAAAAGCAGGCAGTTGCAGAGTGGAGAGATCCAGAGACCAGGCTCTGTCCCTATAAGGAAGGCACTGGGAGGAGTTTGGTCTCCATCCTCTAGTTGTCCAGTCATGAGGGAGAGGAGGCTGAAGGAGGCGGTAAAAATCAAGGCTAGAGTTAGAGTGGGGACGAGATCAGAAGGGACGGATTGAACCTGGGAACAGCCTCTTGTTCTGTGCAGGCAGAGAACAGAGAAGTGGAGACTTTATCAGGCAGAATGATGAGACCCTGAAGTCCGGGAGATTGACTGGGTGGGATACAAGGAGGTATCCCCGGAAGCCCTCCTTCAGGGGTGGAGAGCCTCAGAGGGGATCCCTATCCTCTCCAGCCAGAAGGAAGGAGGGTCCCCTGGGGCAGGGGACACTGAAAGTGGGAGTTTCAGTCAATTTCATCTTGCACAATGATGGATTTCTGGAGAATCATGAAATCTCAAACTCAATGATGATGATGATGATTTTGAAGGATTCTTATTAATGTCTACCTATAGCACCTCTGTAGATTGAAACACACAGAGGGTCTTCCTTTGTTCCTTTTAATAGGTCACATCCCCCAAGCTCAGCTCTTGGTCTGTCTGTCAGCAGAATCACAGAGCAGAGAGGAAATCCAAGTTGTAGCCAAAGGAGCAGAATCTGAATCTTACCTTGGACATTTTTCTACCTGGGTGTTTTTAAACAAACCACTTCCCATTTCTGCCTCAGTTTCCTCATCTACAAAATAAAGGCTGGGGTGGTCTCCGTGACTTCTCAGGTCCCGCCCAGCTCTCACTCCCTGCTCTTGTGGTTTAGAAGTAACAGAAGAACGGTTCTATGTAGAATGCAGCCCAGTCTTCTCTTCCAAAACCCTGATTGTGCAATTGTCCTAGTTGTGGACCTTAGCTCGGATATCTTAGCCCACCCTGAGGACTCAGAATTCTGTGGGGACAGGGACTTTGTCCTTTCTAATTCACTCTGTGTGGCTCCCAAGGTCTAGCCTCATGTTCTGAACACAGAAGGAGCTTAATGATTGTGCTCTGTACATAGCAGGAGCCTAATGATTGTTGCCGGACTGGTTCTGAGAATCGGGGCGATGATGGCCAAGTGCTCTGGATAGTATCAAGCACTACAAATGTAAAAGATATTTGTTATTTTTAGATGGATTGTAGGCAGAATCTCAGCTGAACATGTAAAAAACTGCTGATTCCTCATTTATCAGAGCCCTAAGAACCTAAAGGATGGGGCTTTAAAAATAGAAAGGTCAGCGATGGGTTTCAGTTTTCTGGGAATTCATACATGCTGCACACATCCTGTCCAGTTCTCCCCCGTGTGCCAGGGACATACGGTCCCTGAAGGCGGAGAGGAGAGAAGCCTTCTTCACGTCCTCCCTGCTCCGGCTTGGAGCCGGCCCGGGCTTCTGACCCCACAGGGCCTCCTGACTTGTGACCCTGTTCTGGAGAATGAGCAACGCCCTCGGCAGTGAGGTCCGTGACTCCCCTCACCCGAGATGCTGGCCCCGGGCTGGCCCCAAAGGATGCTTTTTTCAAAGGCTCATGGCTGGCCCTTGTGGCCGAAGACGGCCTTAAATGCTCCTCTCTCTCCCCAATAACTCATAATAACGACATCAAGGATGATGTCGGTGACTTACACTGGACCAAACCATTTCTGCTTTTCAGAACAGGGTGGGACCTCATGTCCTCCCTATCAAATGTGATTCTCTTCCACCCTTCCCTACTTCATCTCCCTTTTCACCTTCTTTTTTCTTCTTTTCTTGATGTTAGATCTTGGTCCTGTTCCCTGACATTGGGAGACCCTGATGGACCCTGTCTTGCTGCTAGGCTTCTGGCCGGGTTCAGTCCTAGCTCCTCTAGAGCAAATTCGATTTTAGATCATTGTGCCCCTTTGTGAACCTGTGAGCGGCCAGCAGGAACACTAGTACCAGGTCAGTCCTGCCATCCCTGCTCTTCGATAAGACAAGTAGGTCTCCCCAGCCTGAGGCTGCTGAGTAGGGGTTTGCTGATCACTTGCCAGGATTTCCATGGCAACATTCTTAATCAGGCACATATTGCACTGGCTGACCTCTGAGGTCATCTCCTGCTTCAGGATCCAAGGATTCTGGGTGGAACTCTATGTGATGATGGGAGAAATAGAGACAACCTGTCGGGAAACAGTAACTGTGGGCCCTAAGATGGGACCCATAGAGATCATAGCCTGAGAAAAGATGGTTATGGGGTTCAACCAATCAAACAACAAACATTTATTAAGCACCTACTATGTGTCAGGAATTACGTAGGAACACACAAAAAATAGTAATCCTTACCCTCAAGGATCTTACATTATATGGTAAAAGTCAATATACAAATATATACAAAATAAGTTTGTGGTAACTTTCCTGGGAAAGGCAGTAGTGTCTGGCAGACCTACTTGTCTTATAGAAGAGCAGGGATGGCAGGACTGACCTGGTACTAGTGTTCCTGCTGGCCGTTCACAGGTTCACAATGATTTAAAATCGAATTTGCTCTAGAGGAGCTAGGACTAAGTGAGGCTGCATCTAGAAAGTCATGCACAAATTAAACTTAAAAGGAAGGATACTAAGAGGCCCAGATGAGAAGGACAGGTCAGTCATGACCAATGGAGCGGGCAAAAAGCCTGGAAGGAGATGGAAAGTTATAAGCAAGGAATAGTAAGGAGGCTGAGCTGGGTAAACTGTAGAGCTTAGAAGAGGGAACAAGGTTTAAGAAGGTTGTAAAAGTCTTTCAATGACAACCAAAGGAGTTCTTAATCAAACCTAAATTAATGAAGAGCCATAAGAGTTTTTTGAAGAGGGTTGTGATATAAATCACCTTGCAGGAATTTGAGGAGTGGATTGGATGTGGCAAAAAAAGAGGAAATTGCAGGAATGCCCATCAATTGGGGAATGACTGAACAAGCTGTGGTATAGGGTTGTGATGGAATACTAATATATTAAAAGAAATGATGAGCTCCATGAACTTAGAAAAACAGGGAAAGACTTGCATAAAACAATGAAGAATAAAATGAGCAGAACCAAGAAAACACTGTATACAGTAACAGCAGCACTGTTTTAAGAATAACTTTGAGCAAATCAATTATTTTGACTATTAGAAATACTCAAATTAAATATAGAGGACATAGAAGAAAGATACTATCTGCATCCAGAGAAAGAACTGGTAAATAGATATATAGAATGATTCTACATATATACACATAAATATATTCATGATGTATATATGTATATAGACACACATGTGTGTATATGTAAATATAAATATATACACACATGCATAATGTATATTAAGTCTAATGGTAGTCATCTATCTCTAGGGCAGGGAGGAGAAAGGGAAGAAGAGAAATGGGAGAAAAAGAAATTTATTTGATAATTTTCTTGTATATTTCAAAAGAATAGCAAGTTGTGCATAGTAGATTTACAGTTCATGTGCAATCATCTTTTTATTGTACTATGTTATGGCTATTTTTATACTATCAATTAAAAAATAAATTTAAAAACTCAATGCATTGGAGGGGAAAGACACAGAAGGGTTAAGAAGCCATGTTCTCTCTTTGGGTAATATAATTTTGCCAAACTCAACAAGCATTTATTAAGTGCCTATGGAGGTATTAAATTTCATAGTTAAAAGTAAATTTCATATTAATAGTCAAAATGTATTAAATTTCATAGTGTTAAACTGGAGTAACATCAATAACATAAACACCCCAGAAAGTAGAAGGAGGTAAATGTTTATGAACCATAACGAGCAACAGGTGGATTCGCCTGCTGGTTTTTGTGAGTATGGTGGACACACTAAGCTTTTTTGATTGGCAAAATTTGGGAACTCGGGACTACTTTGGGCATTCCATATTCCTGGATTTCCAGTTCTTTGGCAGAGCGAGGATGAGAGCTTCAGTCCCCCTCGGTCACTTCTACTGTCATCAGTGCCCAAGGCAGGTTCACTGGGCAAGTCACTTCCTCTCACTGATCCTTGATTTCCCTCTCTGCAAGATTCTCTCCCAGCTCTCACATTCCCATGACTTGCCAGCATTAGCATCCAGACTCTAGATTGGAAAGTTGGGCTGATTGCATGGAAACAGTAGCTCCAGACTTTATTTTCTCTTTTCTGGGTCAACATGGGAAGGATGAATTCAAGCTGAACTAACCGTGTTTACAAATTGGGTTATGGATTTGGGGATGACTGGCATGGGAACTTTGCCCAGGTCGTGTGAGAGGGAGAGATGCAAAAACAGCCATATTGTCAATCCGGAAGGCTGAGAGTTGTAGAAGCCAGTCTGCTGATCAAGTCTGTCTGGGTAATTTCTCCTCCTTGAGGACAAAGATCACCTTTTCTAGGGCCCCCATCCCTTTAATTCAATCCTTTCTTGTCTCTCTTCCCTCCCTTTTGCAGTCTAGGTAAACTTCTGATTTACTTTCTGTTTGTCTATCAGTCTACACACACACACACACACACACACACACACTCACACACATACAGTCTCCTTTGGGAAAATATAAGCTCTTTAAGGGCAGGAACTGTTTTGTTTTCCCAGCACCTAACACCATTGGTATATAATAGGTTCTTAATAAATGTATAGGAGGATTAAATAATTTATTAATTGGTTGTCTAGTCTTTCTGGAGCTGGCCATTTCCATTTTAGAGATTCAGCCGGGTCAAGCTAAGGGTGCTATAGATTGTAGATTAGGTGGGGAAGGGAGTCTGGTTCAAGATGAGATCTTTTAAGTCAGTGAGAGGTTTCTGGGATGGATCATTCACTAAGGAGTCAAAAAAAACCAGAAAAATGATGGGGGCGCAGGGAGGGAGAGAGTCAGTCATTGGATTAAATGTAATTTTCATGGAGTCTTTAAGATCTGGGGAATAATTTAATCAGTAAGAATTCTTTGATTCTGAGGGATGATAAATCCTCCCTTCCTCCCTCTCTCCTTTCTTTCTTTTCTTTTCTTTTCTTTTCTTTTCTTTCTTTCTTTCTTTCTTTCTTTCTTTCTTTCTTTCTTTCTTTCTTTCTTTCTTTCTTTCTTTCTTTCTTTCTTTCTTTCTTTCTTTTTCTCTTTCTTTCTTCCTCCCTCCTTCCCTCCCTCCTTCCCTCCTCCTCCCTCTCTTTCTTTTTTTCTTTCTTTCTTTCTTTCTTTCTTTCTTTCTTTCTTTCTTTCTTTCTTTCTTTCTTTCTTTCTTTCTTTCTTTCTTTTTCTCTTTCTTTCTTTCTTTCTTTCTTTCTTCCTTCCTTCCTTCCTTCCTTCCTTCCTTCCTTCCTTCCTTCCTTCCTTCCTTTCTTCCTTCCTTCATTGTAGATATGAATTGATAAAAAGAGAAATTAGATGTTGGGAAAATTGTTGATAGGATATTATTATACAGCAAAGAGGTTAAGGAGGGGACTGGGACTAGAATAATAACAGTGTGAGTAGAGACAAAAGGATGCATGAGAGAAATATTGTGGTGACAGTATCAACAGAGGTTGGCAAGCGATTGCATGGGGAAATTAGGAAGAGGGAACCATCAAAGATGATTCCAAGATTATAGATTTGAATGACTTCTATGGTAGCATTTTCATTAGAAAAAAGGACAAAGCTCCCAACCAGAGCTTTTTAAACTTTTTCCACTTGTGAACCTTTTTTGTTAAAGATATTTTCATACCTTGAGAATATTAGTCTATACAAATACTCTTCCTGTAGTTCACCTTTCCTGCCAGCAGAGAGTGACTAAGTGCTCCATCTGTGGGTTGTGGTATATTGTCTGAGACAATGTATATACAGACTTCTGCTGGTCTTCTCCCAAGGATCTCAACTGGCCATAGCCCAACCCTGTGTGTCCTCCTACGCCATGGTGGGGAAATTCCAGCTTATCTCCTGGGATGGATACTGAAATACATCCTTTGGGATCTAGAAACTTTGACCAAAATGCCCACATTGAGCCCAACTCTAGATTTCACCGTCCTGCTAAGGTCCTCCTCACGGGAGTGAACGACCCCAGGTCTTCATGTAACTGGACTTACTTAGAAGTCATGTCTCACTCTAAGAATCCAACAGTTGCATCTTAATCGCCAGAATCATCTTAGAGACCTGATTTCTTATAGGATATTTCAAGCATCCTATTTTCTCCCCCAATACAATCAAACCTTGGGGCTCACTCATAATGTCAGAAAAACTAAGATCCAGACAACTGATCCTACCATTTTTTAGGCGATAATAGAGAAGAAGAAATGATTATAATGTTAGATTTTATATTCTTGGGCTCAAAGATCATGACCGACAGCAACTGCAGTCATGAAATTAAAAGACGCTTTGCTCCTTGGAAAGAAAACTATGATAAATCTAGGCAGCATACTAAAAAGCAGATATACCACTCACTGAAAAAAGGTTCAGATTGTCAAAACTGGGATTTTTCAAGGTGTACTGTATGGTTGTAAGAGCTGGACTATAAGGAAAGCCCGACAATGCAGAATCCATGCTTTCAAATTGTGATACTGGAGGACTTTTGAAAGTTCCTTGCACAGCAAGGTGATCAAATAAGTCAAAAGTTAAAGGAATTAATTCAGCTATTCACTGGAAAGTTAAATACTGAAGCTTAAATTTGGCTTCAAGAAGGGATTCACTGGAAGAGAACCTGATGTTGGTAGAGATTGAAGGCAAAAAGAAAAGGAGATTGGAGAGAATGCAGTGGATAGAGAGCATCATGGAAATATCAAATTTGAGTTTGGACAGACTTTGGGAGACAGTGGGGATAGAAGGGCTTGGTCCACTGGGGTCCATGGGATCATAAAAAGTTGGAACATGATAATCACCGAACAACAACAAAAAGCCCTCCTACTACTGTGAACTTCCTTCCTTTCCCCAACATTCTTGCAACCTCTGATCATCTTTCTAGATCAGAGAATGGTAGGAGGAAAACATCACAAGTTTATACAAAGATTTCTGGAGCAGGAAAATGGACATAACCCTTGTTCCAAGATTCCTTTAGAACTTTTGTCCCAGGAGCAGATGATGTTGCCAAACATGAGTGTGAGGAAGCAATGATGTCCATGATGGCCACGAGCAGCAAAAGCTTGGTTTGCCACATTTTAACAAAAACAATTCAAACTCAGTTCTTTCAAATTAAAAAAAAAATGACCTCTGGCAATGAGAATCGAATGTGGAATGTTAGGGAAGCAGTGTGGGATGGGAGCGGACTATTGCCAATTCCAAGCACTGATGTGGGAGAGAGCTGTGAGTTTTGAGAGTTTTCTCACCCATTGATCACATCAGGGGGCTGGGGGAGGTAGCAATCAGTGGGGCTGGGTGGGTTGGGAGTCTGCAGCAGGGAAATTTCCAGCCATGAGGAGTTTCAGAGAAGGGGCAAGACTGGGGTATCAGCAGTTGGAGGGGATTTGGCTCTCTCTAGATTGGAAATGAACAGATAACAGAAAAACTTGTCAATCGACCCACCCATTCATCCACAAGCATTTTTGAGGACTACTGTAATTAGACAATATTTTAGGTGCTGAGAGTACAGAGACAAAAATGGAATAATCTCTGCCCTTGAGGAGTTTCTGTTCTAAAGGGCAGACAATAACTGCACAGAGAAGTATACACCAGTATGCAGCAGGTAATGGGGGGAGGGATGGGTGCTGCTAGCAGCTGTTGGGATCCCCAGAGGCTTTGCGCCAGGAGAGACTTGAGCCAACTCAATCTATGATTCATTCAATCTTATAATTAAGCAAACACACCTTCTGTCAACTGAATAAATGATCTGTCTTACACATAGATATCTTCCTATTTCTCAAATGTAAATAGATGCTACTATGACTAGTAAAATACAAATCTATTTTAAGATATTGCTGGATTCGCAGGCGCTTCCTTTCAGCATGTAATTTCTGACACTACAAACCCTAATCTTATAATGACTCTTATTTTGGGGTCCATGATGTTTGGACGAGATGATCTTCCTCAGAGACTGCAAGGCTGATGTGGTGGGAGGCAGCCATCCTGGTTCCAGGCCCAACTCTACCCCTAACTATCAGCTATGGGGACTCTGGACATATCTATTGCTCTCTTTCTGGGGCTCAGTTTCCTTAGCTGCAAAGTCAGGAGGTGGTACCAGGTGATCTCTGAAGTCCCTTCCGTATTTGGGTGATGAAAGAAAGAAAGCAAGGAAACGAGTATTTATTAGCCACCTACTGTGTACTCTTCCCTTCCACTCCCAGCCACCTGCTTTTCAGCTTCTTTTTATGCATTATCTTTCCCTCTTAGCTTATAAGCTCCTTGAGGAGTTTCTATTCTAAAAGGCAGACAATATCTATGTAGAGAAGTATACACGATATATTCCTTTTCTTATTTGTATTCTTTTCACTTAGCACAGTGCTTGTTGGATTGAACTGAAAAGAGTCTGTATCCCTGGAACCTTACCGCATCTTACCAATAAGAGCTTGTTGAATCGCATGGCACTGAATTGAAGAAAAGTAGGGAATGGAGTCAGGTTGCATCCCAGAAACCTGTTTTTTAAAGGAAAACCAAAAAACAAGGAGATCCCAGGTGCCAAATCTCCCATCAGGCCCATAAAGCCTTCACAGCCAGGGCCAAATACACCAGTGGAAAAGAGAAAAAATTCATCGACTCCGTGGCATTGTTTGACAGTCACCTGACAGGCCCTTTGATTTTTCACCAGTCCTACTATCTGTTTGGATGTTACGTCGTTGCAGTCCCAGAGGCTTATAAATAACCCGTGGAACTGTTTTCTTTCCCTCCTGGGGCTAATGGTGCCCTAGTTCCTCCCCTGGCAGGGCAGCCACCCACTGCCAATACTTCGGCGGCCTATAGGAACCTTCCATGGTTAACAGGAGGCTGCTGGGGGCCAAGGCCCCTGCCCCTGCCTGTCATTCCCCAGAGTGAAGCTCTCATCAACTGTGGGCTTCCCTCCCTCTGAGTTTGGTTTTCGCTGGAATTCATGTGTATGTGTGTGTGTGAGTGTGTGTGTGTGTGTGAGTGTGTGAGTGTATGTGTATGTGTGAGTGTGTGTGTATGTGTGAGTGAGTGTGTGTGAGAGAGAGTGTGTGTATGTGTGTGTGAGTGAGTGTATGTGTGTGAGTGTGTGTGTGTGTATGTGTATGTGTGAGTGTGTGTGTGAGTGTGTGTGTGAGTGTATGTGTATGTGTGTGTGTGTGTGTGTGAGTGTATGTGTATGTGTGAGTATGTGTGTGTGTGTGAGAGAGAGTATGTGTATGTGTGTGTGTGTGAGTGAGTGTATGTGTGTGAGTGTGTGTGTGTGTGAGAGTGTGTGTATGTGTGTGTGTGTGAGTGTGTGTGTGTGTGAGTGTGTGTGAATGTGTGTGAGAGAGTGTGTGTATGTGTGTGTGAGTGTATGTGTGTGAGTGTGTGTGTGTGTATGTGTATGTGTGAGTGTGTGTGTGTGAGTGTGTGAGTGACTGTATGTGTATGTGTGAGTGTGTGTGTGTGTGAGTGTATGTGTATGTGTGTGTGTGTGTGTGTGTGTGAGAGAGAGTGTGTATGTGTGTGTGTGTGAGTGAGTGTATGTGTGTGAGTGTGTGTGTGTGTGTGAGAGAGTGTGTGTATGTGTGTGTGTGTGAGTGTGTGTGTGTGTGTGTGAGTGTGTGAGTGACTGTATGTGTATGTGTGAGTGAGTGTGTGTGTGAGTGTGTGTCTGTGTGTGTGCACACTAATTCTGAGACTCAGAATTAGTTGAAAAACATCTAGGAAAGAAACTAGGAAGAACAAAAGTCAGTTTTCCTCAAAGTACCTCAAACATTCTCCAGGGCATTTGGAATTGAGAACAATACTAAAGGCCCCAATTAAGTTCTCAGTAGCTGAAGGGAAACTGAGTCACATCCAAGTCTCTTTTCTTCCCTTCCTGTTGGTGGGGATGAAATTCTCTTCTTGTTTGCTCTTCATTTTTCTGGGGAAAGTCGAGCATTAAGGGGTCCGCCTGGAGCCAACATGAACCCCCAGAGATGTTCAGAATTATATCACTCACTTTTTGAATTGGAGGAGACCCGAGAAGTCAGCAAAGGAATGGCGATCCCGGACTGGGCTTGGAGGGTTCGACTGCTGCCTCGGCCTCTTGTCAGCTGGGTGACCTTGGCTCTCAGGTTCCTCATTTTAAAGTGGGAATACCAGTCCCGCTGGCAGAGAAGCAGCTTGGCGTGGCTGCAGAACTGCCCTCAGAGTCCAGACGGACACATCGAGGCTCTGGGTGGGCAGGGACTGGCAAGTCACTGGGTCCCCAAGAGTCTGAGTCTGTCAGTGGCCGAGCAGGAATTTAGTCATAATAATGATGGTGATGGCTACGGTACTTACTGTGTGATTCACAAATATGATCTCCTTATGATAACCTGTGAGGTAGCTGCTGTTATCACCCCCATTTTTGAGTTGAAGAAACTGAGGTTAAATGGCTCACTCAAAGGAACACAGCTAGTCGGTGTCTGTGGCTGGATCTGAACTCAGGGTTTCCTGACTCTAGGCCCAGGAGGCTGCCCGCTGTGTGCAGCTACCTCTGTTGTGGAAGGAGGATTCAACACTTGGGAAATCAGAGGTCCCAGAAAAACAAAGGGAACGGTTTCCTCGTGAGACTGATGAGAGAATCAAATGAGACCAATCAATCAATCAGTCACCAGATATCAATTAATCACCCTGCTGTCGGGTGCCTTTTTAGGGACCCAAAGATAGGAGGAACATCATCTCTGCCCTCAATAAGCCTACATTTTAGAAGGGAGCCATCTTGAATGTGTATATAACTACAAGCAAACCATTTCCTTGATGTAGGAATGACTTATTGGACTTTGGCCTCCTGGGAGGAGAAACTCCCTCCCTCTCAAGGCACCTCATTATGGTCTGTAATTATTGCATAGGGACAAGTCAGGGGATTCAGGTAGACACAAAGCCAATCAGTAGTTCTGACGTCCCATGCTTGGATCACTGAGCCACAGGTCACTGAATAGGGAGAGAGAGAACCTTCTCCTATAGGAAACTTTTACTGACAAAAGTAAAGTCTTATATGGAGTATACAAGGGCATGATGGGAAAGATATGGTTAGAGAGCAATCTGCTTGAAAATGATCTGGAGGCTTTAGTGAATCACAAGCTCAATCCAAGTCAGCAGTGAAATGTGGTATAAATATAATATAGTATAATATGATAATTTTTAGCCCCCAAAAGCTCATAGGATTTTAAACTTCATTAAGACCTACTGTTCTCTGACCTTATTAGTTCTGAATTCTGGGTGCCATGATGGAAGAGGGACATTGAACACTGGAGAGCACTGAGAGGAACAAGGATAGTGAAGGTCTTGAGTCCATGTATACAAGGACAGGTGGAAGGAAATGGGTGTGTTTAGGCTGAAGAAGAGAAGACTCAGGGGCATGTGACATGAGAGCTGTCATGAAATAATTAAACATGTTAGGGTTGTTCTGTAAAGCTCCAGAGGAGGAATGGAGCTGCAAAGAGACCATTAAAAGTTTGACATCAGGAAAAATGCTCTAAAAATTATTTGGTCATTTTCCTTGTGTCTGATTCCCCATGACTCCATTTGGGGTTTTCTTGGCAAAGATGGTGAAATGGTTGGTCATTCCCTTCTCCAGCCCATTTTACAGATGAGGAAACTGAGGCAAACAGATTTAAGTGACTAGCCCAGGGCCATCCAGCTAGCGTCCGAGGGTGGATTTGAACCCTCGGAGATGAGTTTTCCCGACTGCAGGCTTGGCTCTCTGTACTATGGAGCCAGAAAATACCTCGTGTAGAAGCTAGTACGGAGCTGAGCAAGGCTTTCCAGGGAACCGGGGACAGACCTGGGATTCTGAGTTCGGATCGGACTCTTTCTGTCGGGCCCCACTGCCTCTCCACCCGGACGCCCCAAATATCCGTGTTAATCCTCTGCTACCGTTTCTCCTAATCCTCACATCTCGTTCTCAGGGGGATTTAACGTCTGACTCATAGACTTGGAGTTGGGAAGCCATTGGAAACCACCCAGATCCACCTCTTCTTGAACAGAACCTGTACAGTGTAATCCTGGGGAACGTAAGCAATTGCCTATGGCTCCACGGGACGGACGCCACTGTTCGAACCCAGAACCAATCCCAGGCTCCTTTGCCTGCCCTGCGCTGCCCCAGGAGCTCGTGCCATCCATTCCCTTCCTTGCCCCGGGATGGCACCGCCTCGCAGCCGCCGGGGGCTCCGGAGACATCTGTAAACAGTCAGCGAGCTTCTCCGTTGGGGTTGTTTCCATTTGCAAAGCTGTGTTTATGGCCGGCGATGATCTTAATGTAACTGGGCAGGGTGACACCATCAACAGCTCAGATTCTGCAGCTATAAACAGCCTCCTTCCAACTACCATTTTTGTTCATGGATTTTCTCTCTGTTTAACAATCCAACACCCAACGACCTTCTCCTGCCCACAAGCTCATACTGCAGCAGTGACACGTTATATATTTTCTTTTTTTACATCGATGCCCGTGCTTTGGGGTGTCACGGCAGGAGAAAAAGCCCTCTGAGGATTCTGAGCTCATCTCGTAACTAAGAAATGACAACGCCGTTGCTTATTTGCCATCCCCTGGGACGTTTTGTGCCCACCGTTTGACAGCAGCATTTTTAGGGGTCGGGACTTTTTCTAGTCTGTTGGAGAAGATGGAACCTGCTTGCTAGTTGATTATTATTTTTTTTTTTTTAAAGAAGAAGCCATCTCCATGGCCTCTACCTCTGATTACTGAGTTTGAACTTGGAATCTTTATTTGCACGAGTATCCATTCTCACTTCAGCCCTCTGCTGGGTAACTCCCCCCCCCTTTTTTTTTTTTTAGTTTCCTCTCACATGCTGTCTCCCCCCTTTAGGATGTAAGCTCCTTGAGGCAAGGACTGTATTTTTGCTTGCATTTGTATCCTTGGCATTTAGCACAGTGCCTGGCATATAATACATATTTAATAATTATCCATCATTAATCTGTGCACTTATCTATCTATGCATGCATGCATCCATCCATCATTTCTATATCATTTATCTATCAACTATCAATTGTGGATTACAAATTGAGCACAACATCCTTCCTCGTGGTTAATTGAACACAATTTCCTCTGTCTTGTGTTAAACATTAGTTCACCAATTAAATGATCTCCTGCATGCTCTCTGTCCCAGTGATTTCTCCATAAGAACATCCTGTAGGATAGCATCTTTTCAGGGAGACCTCAAAGGTTTCCTGAGATCAGGAATCAACTTGACCATTCAGGGCAAGAGATATTATCTAATTAGCCGATCTTAAAATATCCCCTCCCAGTCTCTTTTTTCCTGAAGTCTTCCTCCTCCTTTGTGATTAAAGCATTATGTAATCCCCATGAAAACTCCTTTTGGGGAGTTTTTGCCTGTGCAAATGGGGCTCCCTTGTTGGTGAACTCAATAAATTCCCAAACAAGTTTAATATTCTTGGATCTTGTTATTCATGAATAACCTTTATTGTTATCTATATACCTGTCTGTCTATCTATCTTCTATCTTCTATCTATCTTGTCTATCTATATCTATTTATCTATCTGTGTCTATTTTCTATCATCTATCCTGTCTGTCTATCCATGCATCTATTTTCTATGTATCATCTATCCTATTCTATAATCTACCTCTCTATCTATAGATCTTCTATCTATCCTGTCTCTATCTATCCATGTATCTATTTTCTAAGTACCATCTATCCTATTCTATATCTATCTATCTATCTATCTATCTATCTATCTATCTATCTATCTTTTATCTATCCTGTCTCTCTATCTATCTGCCTGCTTATTTTCTATCATCTATCCTCTCTATCCATGTATCTATTTTCTAAGTACCATTTATCCTATTCTACATCTATTCATCTATCTATCTATTTCCTATCTACCATCTATCCTATCTATCTATCCTGTGTATCTATCTATCATCTCTCTCTCTCTCTCTATCATCTATCTATATATCTTCTATCTGTCTGTCTATTTTCTATCATCTATCCTGTCTCTACCTATCCATGTATCTATTTTCTAAGTACCATTTATCCTATTCTATATCTACCTATCTATCTTTCTTTCTTTTATCCATCCTGTCTCTCTATCTATCCGCCTATTTTCTATCATCTATCCTCTCTATCCATGTATCTATTTTCTAAGTACCATCTATCTTATTCTACATCTATCCATCTATATTTTATCTATTTATCTATCTATCTTGTAGCTAGATAATGTATCATTAAGGATCTCTTCTTATGAGAACACTGAGGGTTAGTGAATAAATAATTCAGTTTAGAATACTTCCCTGTATTTAGATGCTCTGCTTTGAGTTTTTTTAAAGTAATTGTGTATTGTTCATCTTTTGAGGGAGTAGCTCACCATTGTCATTTCAAGAAAAAGTTGTACTTCTATACAAGACAAAAATCCAGTGTTAAGCTTGTATGGTTTAATCTCTCCGGCTCTCACTTTTCCATGACCTGAATGAGTTTTATGCTGCACTAACTGAGCCCACCAATTGTATCTCAGCTATGAACAGAGAGTCTGCATTGCCTTGATGGGCTCATTCTGTCCTGTTTCCTCCTTTCGGATAGCTGGCTGCTTAATTGCTCTTCATCCTTGAAGAGAACCAAAACGACATCACTGTCTCAGGGTCAGGGTGCAGTTTGTCTACCTGTCACCCACTGGCCAGCCCAGCATGCTCTGCCACAAACAGTCCACTTGGACACTTGGAGCTTGCCCATCTTGTGTGTCTGGAGCTACTCGGTTCTGCTTTGCTCATAGAGCACAGCGCCCGCTTTGATGAGGGACACCAGGCTGGACGGTGCTTGCCAGCGTTTCCCATGTCTTACAATTGATCCTAAAGTTTTTCAGAGAGACCTCGGGAATTTCCTTGTATCTCCTCTTTGGGTCTTTGTGAATTAGTCTTTAGGCAAATACATTTTGCCTTCGAGCAGTGTGGCCAGCCCATGGGAGCTCTGGCGTAGGGCAGAACGTGGGCAACTGGGCTGTAGAGTGGATCTACGGGTGGGCGCCTTGTCTGGTCGGGTGATCTGCAGAGTCTTTGTCTGCAGCTAATGCTCACGAAATCATCTTCTTCCTTCCAAATTGCCTTACCACATATATGTGGTAAACACATAGAGTCTGACTTTTTGGCCTTTTTCTTGGGAACTCTGGGATGTGTCATAATTTGGAACTCTACCATGACAATTTAGGATTATCACTATAATTAATTTAATTCTGTAAGAGTTTTTAAAGCACCTATTCTATTCTGCCTGGACCTGTGCTGAGCTCTGAGGAAAAAATCAGATAGGCTTTGCCCTCAGGGATCTTATTTCACTTGAGATGGGACAGGGCTTTACAAAATTTAAACCACTAAGTTCTCTCTCTGTCTCTCTCTCTGTCTCTCTCTCTCTCTCTCTCTCTCTCTCTCTCTCTCTCTCTCTTTCTCTCTCTCTCTCTCTCTCTCTCTCTCTCTCTCTCTCTTTCTCTCTCTCTCTCTCTCTCTTTCTCTTTCTGCCTCTCACTCTCTCTGAGTGTGTGTTTCTTCCCTTTCTCTTCTCTCCTCCCTCCATTTCTCTCCTCCTCCCTCTCTCTCTCTCCTCCTCTCCTTCTATTTCTCCCTCTTCTTTTTCCTCCTCCTTCCCTCTCTCTCCCCTCCTCTCCCTTTTTCTCTCACTCCTTCCTCCCTCCATTCCTCCCTCTTTCTCTCTGTCTGTCTCTCTGTACATATACATATCTTTTCCCAAGAAGGAAGCAGCATGTACGAGAAAAATAACTTTGCTTCTCAACTCAGATAGACCCAAGTTCAAATCCCTATTGCACAACCAATGGATCCAAAACTGTTCCTTAAATCTGTCTGAGATTCAGTTTCCTCATCCTTAAAATGAGAGAGTTTGTCTCATGGGTCTTTGAGATCTCTTTGAGCTCTTGAGATATGTGCTTAACCACTGGCATGTGCCAGAGCCCTTTGTGGGGGGTACAAGAATGGATTTTTTGAGATCAAGTTTAATTATTTTTTCTAAAATAGTCATGACTCAATCTAAATATTTAAAACATGATATCTTTAAATATAGCATAAGAATTATCACCTGCTCTGGACAAGTTTTATTAGAGGCCCCAGGCAATTCAGCCTTAATTGAACGAGAAATAGACTATATATAATCACTCTTGGGGATTCTCCAATTCCAGACTGCCACTTTGCACATGATCAAGATGAATTTGAAGTCAGAGTAGTGTCTTATAGTGATGACATGGTAAGATCTTTTGGGGGAGTAGTCCTGGACAGTTGGATGATGCAATGGATAAAGTACAGGGTCTGGAGTCAGGAAGACCTGAGTTAAAATCTGGCCTCAGACTCTTACTAGCTGAGTGAACCTGGGGCAGTCACTTTACCCTGTTTGTCTCAATTGCCTCCTCTGTAAAATGAGCTGGAGAAGAAAGAGGCAAACTATTCTTGTACCTTTTTTAAGAAAATCCCAAATGGGATCACAAAGATTCTGAAATGAGTGAACACTCTTGATGCTTTGGATACATCTTCCCTTTTTGGGGGTCTCTTTATCTTATATCACATTGTTCCTCTGTGGGACAGAACCACCTTCTTGTCAATAATCAACTATCAGGCATTTATCAGCCACCCTCTATATTCCAGGCACCCCACTAAGATACAAGGAAAGGCAAAAATAATCTTTGCTTTTAAGGAACCTACATCTTAACGGGAGAGACAAGATACACACGTATATGCGAATCCTGAATGTGTAACATACATATATGTGAGCATAGGCTCAATAAATGAGAATAGATCCAATAAGTACAAAGTGGAAAAGGAGGACACAAATGGATGAGGGAGGGAAATAAGAATTGGCTACACGTAGAATGTGGTGAACCGCATTTAGAGGGAAGAAAAGGTTTTGATGAGGCAGAGCAAGGATTGTATTCCAGGCTTGGAGAATGTTCATTGAAAAGACCCAGAGAGGAGAGATGGAGTGACATACGTGAGAAACAGAGAAAGGCCAATTTGGCTGGATGGAGGAACGTTGGAGAGGGACGATGGCCCACAAGAGTTGGAAGCTAGGTTGGGGGTTGAGGTGGGGAGGTTTGAAAAGCTAACCACAGGAGGGGATGTTTGTTCTCAGAGGCAGTGATGAAGCATTGGAGTTTATTCCTTAGTAAATCGACATGGCCAGATCTGGCTCAAAGAAAATCTCATTAACAATTGAGTGAAGGATAGATTGGGGTAGAGAATGAGGTGGGAGCATGGAAAGCACTCTTTTATGAGATTCAGAGATCCTGCTTTTTAGTTTATTCCTTCTTTCTGGGGTTCATGACCCCCTCTAAATATTTCAGGATTACTAGGTATCTAAAGAGGGTCTCCCAAGTGCAGGAGCATCCTCCTTTCTTTATACCATGGAACAGCTCTCTTGTTCATAAGTAGGATCCCTTCCATTGTTTTAAGCTGATTACCCTGAGAGGCCTGGATGGAAAATAAAGTATAATGAATACATTATGGAACTCAGCATCAAGAAGACCTACTTCAAGATCTGCTTCTGATTCCTATTAGCAGAGTGACCTTGGACTGATCTTTTCCCTTTTCCAAGACTAGTTTTCTCCATCTGTAAAATAGGGATAATAAAGTCTTTAGTGTGTTCTTCATAGAGTCATTTAGAAGCTCGAGTGAGATAATGTGCATAAAAGATTGGGCACAAATTTAAAAAAATAGAG